>NC_138173.1:27959677-28189976 GCF_964165515.1 Mesoplodon bidens | reverse complement strand
GCTATCGTATGTTAATTTCTAAAAGCTCTTTTATCTGACCTTTAAATACTGAGTTTCAGTCTTGTGTTCTTATTTCATGAATGCAATGCCTTCTCTTTCTCTCTGAGGGTATTAATCAGTGGTTATTTATTTATTTATTTATTTATTTTGAAGTTTTATTCTTCCTGCACAATCTCTTTCCTCCAATTTTTAATTATTTTTCTCTTCTTTTTTTAGTATTTGCTTTTTACATTAAATCTTTTCTGCCATCTGGTGAACCTTGTCTGCTTGTATTAACAGTGGGGTATTAAAATATGGATGGGAAGCTTTGTAAGCATAAGGGGATATCGTTTCCGCAGGGTGATCTTGTTGACTATTTCTTTGGGTGACATCCATGCCAACATCTTTAAATCTTTTCTCTTCAGCTGCTCATATTCCCAAGTAAAATCTCTGCTAGTGTCCTGCCAGTAGTCTGGCAGCTGAAGGGGAGAAGAATGCTTAGAATTTCTGTAGTAACTGTGTAAACTTCTGCTTTTCTCCCTGTTTTTAACTGCTCTCAAATTTGTTTGTTGTCTATTAGCCCTGAGATATGCTGTTTTAGCTTTTCTAGAGGAAACTTCTCAAGGCTTCTAGTGGGTCAGGGACAGTTGGGAATGGTAACACAGGAATCTGTTTCTTTAATAGACTTCCAGCCATTTATACCCTCTTTTCCAGAGGAATATAATGGCTTTGATTCTGAGACTTTTTGGAGTTCTGTGGTTAAAACTGGACTTATTTCTAAGATGTGATAAGTCAGGTACACTTCTCCATCTGCTGTTTAGCTTCTAAAATTTTGTTCCCAGTTTCTTTATGCCTAGGGATTTTCATTTTTTAAACCTGTCATTATTTTAATGCAGATTCAGGAGGGAGCAGAGCTCAATTCATTTGTTCAGTCCAACATCTGTAACCAGACACATCACCAATCTAATACAAAGTGTAAGATAGCAGTTAGGTATTCAGGACAGAACTAGTAGCCACATTATAGGTGGCAGCAGTCAGATCATATCTGGAGCAACGTCTTCCATTCTGAGTACCACACTCTGTAGTTGACAAACTATACAGTGACTAGAGAAGAGAGATGACAATGGTTCAAGATGCAAAATTAAATGACATGAGAAGCAGCTGAAGAAATTACTGATATTTATCTAGAGAAAAGAAGGAGTCAAAGATGTTTTGACCAAGATTTGAATGCAGCTAAGTTGAGCACCTATGGGACAATTATATTGACTCTATTCAAAAGTTTTGGAAGGGTGAGAATACTACAGCTCTTTTATATATTTAATTGGTTGATACATCCACAAGGGATTAGATATTAAGCTTGGTTTCAGGGGACATAAAAAGAGTAACTGAACCAAGTGAAAGCAAAGTCCATTTTGGCCCTGTATAAGCAGAACTTACCATAGGAGTCTGAGACACAAATATGATCAAGGATCAAGCAAATAACATAAATGTGTGAATTGGCTGGATAAAGATATTAGCAAACTGAAAAGTGCATGCCATGTATAATATGGCAGCAGTATTGAAAGATTCCAATTTTTCAAAAGAAGTTATATATCTTGACATTTATCTGTAATATTCTAATTCTTGGACATTAATTTATTTAAAAAAATCTATATCTTTTACCAAACATATGGGCAGGATGAATTTATCCAGATGAGACTAATGTGTGACCTCTCTAGTGGTTAAGTCTAATGGATAGGGTAGGTTGGCTATTCTCATTTGAGTTGTCCAAATGAGTTTGGCTGGTCATATAGGATGCACATCATTGAGAATAAAGTTGAATTAAAGAATGTCTAGGGCTTCCCTGGTGGCGCAGTGGTTGAGAGTCCACCTGCCGATGCAGGGGACATGGGTTCGTGCCTTGGTCCCGGAAGATCCCACATACCGCGGAGCGGCTGGGCCCGTGAGCCATGGCCGCTGAGCCTGCGTGTCCGGAGCCTGTGCTCTGCAACGGGAAAGGCCACAACAGTGAGGGGCCCACATACCACACACACACACACAAAATGCCTAATTGCCTTTTCATATCAGAGACTCTTTGCCTGAAATTTGATTTTTTAAAAGATGTCATTGCTCATTGTACGATACTCAGTCTTTAGTTTTCCTTCTCAATCCTTTCACCCTTTATGGTCATTTTACATCACTGTGTAAACCACATATAAATTGCCGTCTTCATATGTGGCAATTTATGATTCTCTGTTAAAAGAAATATCTAGGAATGAGGCAAAATTGTAGGCTAAATTGATATGTGTTATTTGTTGTTTTCAATAATCTATAGTCACCATATCCCAAAGTAATGTTATTTGAATTATTCAAATAGGAAAAAATAGCATATGCAGGGTGGATTCATACTAATCATAATTTAAAAGCTGGAATATATGCTTGAGGCCATAGTCCCTTCCTCTAGTTTACATTTGAGGGGCTTGAGACCTAGAAGAGTTAAATGACCTGCTAAATCATGTCCAGTGCATAGTACATGGTGTTGGAAAAGTCAGAAAAGTTAAAGAAAACATGACCTTGTTCTGAAGAAGTTTACAACATCAAAGGAAGAGATAGGATACCATGCAAACATGTATTAGCAGTAATTTAAGGTACAGAGAATCCAAAATGATGTCATTATACCTCGTTACAATTATTCCTGATAGCTTAGGAATTCACTTTAAATGAAAAAGAAAAAAAGTGATCCTATGAAACTTGAACTCAGGACAAGCTCCTTGCTGTGTGGCTTTACCCTGTTTGTAACCCTCCATCTCCTTCTTGCCACTATTCTATGCTGGAAACTTTCATCATCAAATGACTAAGAGTAAACTGGGAATGAGAGATGTATAAAAGAGCAATAAAGAAGAATAAATGTTAACTACCGTATAATTGACTTGCCACCAAATAAACATTAAAATGGGTGTCTCCTTAAAGTTAATAAAGAAGTATTGAGGACTTAAAAAGAATTTTAATGTATTTCTCTCCACCTTCCATAACGTAGTATTGACTCCATAAAGCCCTGATTTCTTTTCATAAAGAAAATATAGAAAATGATCATCTTATCTCCATAAATATGAATACTGTTCAGGAGACAATTACTACAAAACTGAAATTACAAATTAAATAATTCCATTTTCTTCCTGACATGTTCAAGTAAGAAAGACATAAATATCAAAGGCCTAAGCCTATCATTTTAAAAATAACTGTCTCATGACTGGGAAAGTTTAAGCACGTACAGAAATAAGGTGACAGCCTTTCATGAAAAGAAAATGCAAGCTTTGAATTTTAGTGTCTCGTTTATAGATGATCTTCTAAGAAGATATGTGGAAGGTATTATTCATTGCAGGAAACTGGAAATTATATTATGATGGAATAAGGATCACATTTTTCTCGTTGAGGTGATTTATATTTAAATGAGTTCTCCATAATCCTTTAAACTGAAGTGCAAATTGGTTATCAAAGTCCTTTGCTGTAAGGGTTGTTTTACATAATAATGGATTTCACAGAAGTTCCTCAAAGGGAAATATTGATTTAGGCAACATCACAGGATATTTCAATTCCAGCAACACTTTAGATTAGTGCCATAGACAGCATATAAAAAACTTTCTAAAATCTAAATTTCTCTATTAAGAAGTGTAGGCAGCATATTTTTTCTCAATAGAAAATATAACAGAAGTTTTTAATAAAAGTGAGCCTATTTTATTTATTATTTATCTACCACTTCTAATCCACATTAACTTACCAAAAGTTAGTGAGAATCTACCATATGCTAGGTATATGGTTTATTGTTTTAGAAATAGGCTGCATGATAGTAGTAGGAAATATTCATTTGCCTATATATGTTTATGTTACTAACAAGACCAAACAGCATCAATTATTGAGCCTTTACTCTATGTTAGTTACTGTACTATACAACTTACATGCACTACTTTACTCATTTCTCACGTTGCTAGGTAGCCATTACTGTCCTCATTTTATAAATGAGAAAACTGAGGCTAAGAATTTGTGAGGATTTGAACCACAGTATATTTCTGTCACCCATTATGCTGTAACACTACCTCACTGCTGGCTTCTTTTCAGTCTTGAACCCTGCATGCCTCATTACCAGAAGGTAAGCTCTAGTCATCTCCCCAGTGATACAGTCAACAAACAGGCAGGTTCCTCTTTGTTGTAACTCAGTGGCCCTAGATCCCAAGGGATTCTCATCAGTTAGTTGTTACCCAGGTAGCCTCACTTCAGGGAAATCCTGGGACCAGCCCCTGTGTGGAAACTGAGATTGTTCCAATGCTCCTATAACATTGGAAAGGGCAGTGCTTTCACTCACAAGACTTGGTTTGAGACCTAAGTCTATCACAAACTATTTATGTGGCTATGGAAAAGTCAGTTTACCTCCTTGAACCTTCATTTTCTCATTTGCAAAATGCAGAGGCCATATTTGATCAGTGGTTTTCAAAACTGTATTGTTTATTTTTGAAAAAGTGAAGCCCTTTTAGCAAATGAAGTCTTATGTTGAATCTTAACATATAAAACAGATACAGGTAGAACTACACTGTTTGCAGCAAAGGCTGGGTTTGGAGGAGGCATGAGTTCTCCTGCCTCCTGGGCGTTCTTCCAGCACTCATCTCATCTCCAAGGAGCCTCTGAGGCATCAAAGACCCTGCAGAATACAATTTGCAAATTATGCACTAGCTCATCTCTAAGTTTATACCAGTTCTTATAGTGTATGATTTTAAAACTGTCTGTTGCCATATAAAAGGGTATTCGAATTTTATTAACATGGAACGAGGGTCAGGGCAGATAATTCAAAGGAGAGAGGACATTAAGTTAAAGAATTAAGTCAAATGATGTGGCCTTGGGTGGCCAGGCATACTGTTGATACTGAGATCCTGAAAACGGGTTCTGAAGCTTTTCAGAGTTGCAGCAATGCAAGAGTGGGACTTTATAATCATGGTTTTTGAAATCTGATAAGTTTTGCTGCAGTTAATTTAATGAAATATAAATATAATTTTAGCCCAATAGAACATTTCATTAATTGATTTAATTTTCTTAAAAGTTACTTGATATTGAGATGTAAACTTTTAATTATGATCCAACTGTTACTTATTATTAGCATCAAAATACTTTTCCTTTTTGCCCTTCTTTTTAAAAATATGAATTTTAGGCAAATTGGCTCACCTTCTCTAAAAAGTTAAAAATCAGATTCCATCATTGCAAGTCTAAGCTTAAAGACTGTATTCATGTAAATGTACTAAACTCTATTAAACTCAGCCAGTATCCCCCTGGGCCTGCGCTGTCTCCGTGACTGACACTGTTTCAACGGTTTAATTCTGATATGTCTGTGGCCACAGATCTTTTTCACTTACCTGCCTCTGCCTTCTGCTGCTTCTCAATCTTCTCCAGGCGCCCTAGCAAGGAGTCAATTTTAGTTTTGATCTGGGTTAATTCTTTCTTGATTGTCTGTAATTCATCTGATTTCACTGGAAAGGGGAAAAGGGAAAGAATGCAACAGAATGTCAAATGCACCACGACCCACTTAGAACACAACTCACAGACACCCCATGTTTTCTCAGGACTGTGTCACATCACATAGGATACTTTTCAATCTTATTGTTTCTCATTGCTTCCAGTGATCTTGTGATACTGGATGACTTTGCCAATTACAAGCAGTGATTCTCAGCGATGTGAACATTTGATACTAAATCTTTTCACTGAAAGTTATGCAATGGGATAGAGGAATCTAGAAATGTTTTATACACTAACTAAAGATACTAAATTCAGTGCAAATGGTAGAGTAAATCTGTACTGTAAAACGGATTCAGATTGAGGAATGATTAAATCATGACAGGTATGCTTTGAGAACTATGATACTATTTTGAGGACTATGTTGTAATGTATATTTCAGTGATAGTTTTAATCCAGTTCCTTAGTGATTGATTGAAACTAAGACATAATATTTGTCCTTTAAAGAAGTGTCTTAAATGCTAGAGAACTCTCTCCAACTTGCTGTACTTTTGCTACTTTATTTATTAAAAACTGCAGTAATGGGTTGTGTGTGCCTCTTTTTAAGCCCTGGGGCTGGAAGGAAAGGAAATTCACTGAAGTCCCCACTGATATTTTCTACAGTTGTGGTTCCTTTTCCAGGTTTTAAGTGTTTAATGAGACTATCTAAAAATGGAACTAACACAAGATTGACTACTTTTAATTTGGCAAATAAGGATGTTAAACACAACAAACATCCTACTATCAATGATAAGAGAAGGTCAGTTTCCTATTTTTTTTTTTTTTTTTTTTTTTTTTTTTTTTTTTTTTTTTTTTTTTTGCTGTACGCGGGCCTCTCACTGCTGTGGCCTCTCCCGTTGCGGAGCACAGGCTCCGGACACACAGGCTCCGCGGCCATGGCTCGCGGGCCCAGCCGCTGCGCGGCATGTGGGATCTTCCGGGATAGGGGCACGAACCCGTGTCCCCTGCATCGGCAGGCGGACTCTCAACCACTGCGCCACCAGGGAAGCCCAGTTTCCTATTTTAAGGACAATCCTTTCAATGAAGTATGTTTATGTTTATGAAAAATTCACTGCACTGTTCTTATTTTCTCATTTCTTTGAGAATCACTGGAAACTTTGTCATGAGCCCTCAATAATGAGATCAAAGATTTTTAAAGCTATAAATCTAGAAGAGTTAAACCTGTCTATGAGCTTTCATTAGGCGAGTTTTTGGGTAGCCATGCTTCAGCAGAGAGTTATGCTTCAATATCTGGGGTAAAGATCTTGATTTCAGTCTATTATTCTTTTCTGTCACTTTTCCTTTCAAGTTTGTAATAAACTTGGCTTGGATAATCCTGAAGAAATCGAGTGTTTAGTTTGATTGATTCTTTAGTCTTTAGGAATTTTTTATAAGTAGTTAAAAACTAAAGGCAATATATGTTTGCTTGAAATAGAGCTAGTTGTCAACTAAGACATATGATATAATCTATATGATAAATTATGTATCAATATACACTAATTGCTCAAAGGAAGAATATATTTTTTTCCAATATAAACATGAAAAAACATTTTCTAGTATAAAATCAGAAATTTTTCATAACAAGCAGATTTTTATTTATGATACAAAGTAGTTTGCAAAATAAAAACTACAAGAATAAGTGATCCTGTAGAGAGTTCCTATTATGCAGAACCAGACTGAAAGTGGAACACAATTTAAAATAGAAAATTGCTCCTATGGCAATTATTTCTAAGACATCAAAGTGCCATTGTTGAATCACATCTATATTTGCAACATCATCTGTCACAATTGCAAATTGATTCAGCTTTGAAGAATGATTTTCATTTCCTTTGATGGAAGCATGTCATGTAGTTTTACTTAAATCTATCAAATTTAATAGAAAAGATTTTATCTTAAAACATTAGATTTCAGTGCAGGAGAAATGGGACTGTGGCTGGAAACAAATAAGATATATTTTTTTAGTAAGTGAAGTCACTCCTCAGCCCAGAAATGAGGTTGACTATCTCCTTAAAAAACATAACTAAACAAATCACTAATACCCTATTTAGTAGAAAATATATTGAGACTCATGTCTAACACTGTAGAAATGTCTTTTAAGATCAGAGCGATATCATTATAAAATTTGGGGCTACTTAGTTAATGCGATTCAAGCTTAGATACAGCTAAGGATGTAATCCAGACATCCTATCTGCTCTTTCCTGGTCCCTCTCAGGGAATGTTGAATCAATCTCCAATCCTGTGCAAACTGCCCAGCTCCAATCTTGGAATGGCTAGCAGCAAATACTTATCATGGTCCTGGAAAACAAGGCTTAGAAACAGTCTTGCTTCTTGAGCAATTGTGAAAGTTGTTTTCTTACTGCATTCAGTGCTCTCCTTGGGAGAAGGCTGCCCACTCACCTGGCCTAGTTGGTTGTAGCCCTGTTGCACCCTCCTTCAGTTGTATTCATTATCTATAGATGGAATATGGTTTTGTGCTGTTGTGTCTGGTTTCCAGATGATATTGCTGGGATGAGCCACCTCTGTGTCTGATATACTTCTCATTCCAATCTTTTCTGAATTTTTCTACTTTTGGGGGGCTCCTGTTAACAAATTTTCCACTGCACTATGGATTAAGCTCCTGGCTGTTTTTACTTATTCTATCAAAATAAATGTATATTTTACAACTATAGATTTCCAAACAGAATTTTAAAAATCTTTGCAACTTGGATTTCTGATATTTTTTTGAAAATTAAAGTCAGTTCAGAATTAAGGAGAGTCTTAGGTGTAAAACATCCCTGTCCATTTTCTTTTCTTTTCTTTTTACATCTTTCTTTTCCTATCCATTTCCACTGCACTCTCAATTGGGCTTCTGCTTTTAGTTCACCCGGCCTCTTACATAGTGAACTCAGAGTAATATATATAAAAGTCATAAGTCCTCCCTACTGAAGACTTCTAGAATGTCCCCATTTCTATAGGAAAAAGACCGAAAGCACACATGCACCAACTCTTTAAACTGGTATTTAGGGTCTGCTCCAAAGTATATTTCCAGCTGTATATTCCATTTCTTATTAAAGCAAACTCTTCACTTGAACAGAACAGCTTAATGCTTAATCTAACAATATATGGAACCAGATAGACTCTAGTTTGCATCTATGTCCATTGGAGAGCCACTTGTAATCACTAAGATTCAGGTTCCTTATCTTTAACTTCCATCCTTTACCCTAAAGGCTTGTTATAAGAATTTAATGAGATAATGAACTTTATGTTCATTATCTCATTAAATTCTTATAACAAACTTTTAGGGTAAAGGATGGGCACTTTAGCCCCACGATCAGAATATCACCAGGCAAAATACATGGTAGAAGCAGAAGCTATTATTATTATTTACATGCCTATTCCAGCAAAGACTCTTTCTCTCCTCAAATATGTCTACCTGCCTTTTGGAGCTTAGGTTTAGTCTCGCCTTCCCTATTAATTCTTCTTCATTTAACCCACTGGAGGGTGTATCTCTTACCTGTAATCTATTTAACAGCATCTCACATTTACTGCTAGACATATATTGCTAGTTGATTTTTCCTTTATATATCAACTTTTCATATTAACTTGCAAACTTCTTGAGAGTGAAGACCTAATTAGGTATTGAATAATTTTAGGAGTCATGTTTTCCTGTGTTTTAATAAGCTCCTTCTCCTCTTATTGACTGATGAGGCTCCTGATGCTTACCATGAAGTCCTAGGCTGTGAGGTCTGTCCTCCTTAATTAAAAAAAATGATATTAACAGGTTTAAGAAGAGAGCCTATATCAAATTGGTACCTAATGAAAACTTTTTGTCTTCTCATCATATACCAGATCCACAAAAAAAGTATTCAGATTCCTGGGTAAATTATTCAGATATCTGATGATACAATTTTTTAAAAAGAAGGAATATTGGATGGTTGTCTGAAGCAAGACATATTAATGGATTTACTCCATCATAGGCTCTCTACAACCAAATTTTTTGAATGAAGAGAGGGCATCCAATTACTTCTTTCCACTTTATCTCCCTTCCTCCCTCTTTCCCTCCCTCTCCTTCCTTCCTTCATGAATAGAACTTGCATTCTTAACAGAACTTAGTTCAGTGCATTAAACACAGTAAGAATTACCAAATACCAGAAAATTTGTAGGTATGTGTATGTAGATATGGTTACACTGCACACCAACTTCAAACAGACCAACAAATTTTATTAAAAGCTTTGTGTATGTGCTGGGCACTACTTTTGAGTTGCCTGTCTATTGGGGAGATAGATAAGCAAAGAGGAAGTGCAAAAAGAAAATTAACATGGAAATATGCCTTTTCTCCAGAAACACTATGAGGAAAGAATACGAAAGTAACCCATGCCTGTGGTAACAACTTCTTTTCCAATTCCACCTAGTACTCTAAATCCATAATCCTCATTTTTAAAGATACATTGGCAGAGGATATAACACCATTATTTATATTTATATAGAGTATTAGTGCGAGTCAGGAGTATTTCTTTTGTTAATAATAATAACGAATAATTTAAATCAACTTGCTTTTATGCAATTTTCCCCTAATATAGACAAGCTAGAGGCTTGGGAAAATGAGATCTAATTACTGAAGATTATGAATCCTGCAATTTAAAAAAATTATGAATTTTAGAAGTTGAGAAAATTGCTTTATTTCCCAGCCAGCTCCAAGTTACCATCTCTTGCCTCCTCTTCTTCTTGCTTTTCTAATTATCTTAGTCTCTACGTAGTCACACCTGTTCAGTGTCCCTTGAATATGTCTTCTGTTTTCAGATATCCATACCTTTGTTTCTGTTGTTTTCATTGGGCTGTCTTACACTCTCATCTTCCTCACCTAGTAAATGCCATTTAATACTTAAATATTCAGCTCAAATGCTCCCTACATTGTAAAGTCATCGCCAACTTTTGATCATCTTCTTCAACAATCTCATCCTCCTCCCAGCCATACTTCTTTCAGATGATTCTTTGCATGATCATTTCTTTAAATGTCTCTCTCCATGACAAGAGCAGGAACTACTCTCATTTTTTTAAACTGCTCTCATTTTTTAACTCAAGTGTCTAACATATTCACTCAACAATATTTATGGAGACCCATTATTGTCAGACTCCTTTCCAGGATCTGGGGATGTATTAGTTAACAAGAGAGATGAAAGTCCCTGAAATTGTGGAACTCCCATCTAGGTGTGGAAGAAGACAATAAACAAACATCTATATATCTATATCTATATCTATATATGGGAGAGAGAGAAAGAGGTTTGCAGCAATTTTCTTTACAAGTATACATTTAACACAATGAAGAAAACACTGATATAGCTAAGTCTAGTTAATAGTAGTGTAACAATATGTATCATTTGATAATTATATTATCTTAAACTCCAAACTACACTGTTTCAAACTATAGTGAAATATACACCTCCAGATGGGGAAAAAATAATGAAGACAAGACGTTAGGGAAGGCCTCGCTAGGGAGTGAGATTTGTCATTTTATACAGGGTGGTCAGGGAAAGCTCCACTAATAAGGTGACACTGGGGGAAAAGTTTCAGTAAGGGGAGAAAGCAAGTCATGGGAATGTCTACGGATGGTGGGATGGGGGAAATATGAGGCAGAGGAATGATAAACGCAAAGGCCAGAGACAAGCATGTACTTGGGGTGTGTAAGGGACAGCAAAGAGGTCAATGTGGCTGGAGTGGAGAGAGCAAGTGGGAGAAGAGTATGCACAGTCAGGAGGTAATGCAGGGACTTGAGATGGGGAAAAACACATGGAGAATATTGTACAGAGTCTTTTGGCCAGAGTAACACTGTGGCTTTTACTCTGAGTCATGTAGGTGTCACTGATTTACCTGAAGAGCATCATTCTGACTTCGTGTTGTTAAAAGACTGCAGAACAGCAAGGGTGGAATCAGTGAGATCACTAAGAAGCCTGTGGATTATAATTCAAGTTAGAGATGGCAGGAGATTGGATCAGACCAAGGTATTAGCAATCAGGTTGTGAGAAGTAGATGAATTCTACATATATTCTAAAGATGGAGGGGAAATAATCTGCAGATGATTAGAAGTAAAGTATAGGTGAAAGAGGGGAGTCAAAAAGAAATCCAGAATTTGGGGTCTGAGTAACTGGAAGGGTGGACTTGCCATTTGCTGGGATAAGAAAGACTTGTAGAAGTTCAGGTTGAGGGGGAAGAACAGAGGGCCAGTTTAGACTTGATTGTGAGATGCCTATTTGTGTCCAAATACAAGTGATAAGTAGGCAGTTGGGTATATATGCCTGGAGTTTATGGGAGTGATCAAAGGTACAAAAATAAATTTGGCAGTAACCAGTTAGAGAGGTGGTATTTCAAGTTAATATAGAGGAAGATTTTGCCCTCATAGTTGAGTATACACACATATTGGTGTTTTAGAAGACATCAGTAATATTACCTTCAAAAGAAAATGTCTTTTACTGTTTCCTCTAGATAAGTTCAACAAAAAGAAAATTGCAAAAAAATTATAGACAAAAGTAAACATAGTGTCATAAAAATCTTTGGTTGTTCGGTTGAGTACAATAGTTTATTTTTGTATGAGTGATTACCAGACTTGAATTTAGAATTATTCTTCAAGATCAGCAAAATGATAAATTGAAACACAACTAACAAAGTTCCTAGGATAGACTCCTTTAGCTTGTTTTTAGACTCTAGAGAAACTATGAGCCTGGTTATATCATACAGATAATCAAATATTTTTCTTAAATTATCACTGTAGTTTTTAGTTAGAAAAAAAAAAAAAAAGAAGCCACCACCTTAAATCATTTCAGACCTGCTCTGTCTAAATAGTTCATTGATTTGGTGATAAATGTTACTGTGTTTTGATAACAGTCAACAAAATGATGTCTGTGCCTTTTGCTGTCACATAAGACATAATCCAAAAAGGAAATTAGGCACACAGAATGACACCATTTGCTTATATCAAAAAATGTGTGCTTCTCTGATTTATGTGATTTTTTAAAATCACCTGTGGGGTAAGTCTATCCAGGGACAAATGAAGACTCTTAAACTAACTGTCTAGATTAGTGGTTCTTAACAAAGGGTAATATTGCCCTGCAGGCGGCATTTTACAATGTCTGGATACATTTTTGATTGCCACGACTTGGAGAGGGTGGTGCTACTGGCATCTAGTGAGCATCCGGTCTGCTAAATGTCCTACAGTGTACAGGTTAGCCCCCAACACCACACCAAAGAATTATCTGATCAAACTAATACGAAGACTTGGAAGCCCTGGTCTAAATAATTATATACCCTCCCTCACCAACACTGTGTTTCCTATGAACTATTAAGAAAATTTTAAAATGTTTGTAATCATGTGACCTCTAACAATAATTCATGTTAATTTATGTAACTCTTTTAATTTCCCCCAGCCTTTGAAAAATTATATAAATATCAAAAAATATAATTTGCATAGAACTTAAATTTATCAATCACTTTTATATACACTATTTCATCAATAAGAAACCTGAGAATCTGACAATGTACATGACATTCTCAAAGCCCTAAAATTTATGATTTTATATAATGTAGTAATCAGAACAGGTGGAGTTCAGGTTCAAGCTTAGGTCTTCCGACTATAAACTAATATGGAGAAGAAGCTAATTTGCCAGCCTAGTAAATATTTTTCAGAAGTCAGGCTTTGGAGGGAGTGGGAGGAACTGGGAGATTGGGATTGACACATACACACTATTGATACTATGTATAAAATAGACAACTAATGAGAACATATTGTATAGCACAGGAAGCTCTACTTAATATACTATGGTGACCTAAATGGAAAGGAAATCCAAAAAAGAGGGGACATATGTATATGTACAGCTGATTCATTTTGCTGTACAGTAGAAACTAACACAACATTTTAAAGCAACTATACTCCAATAAAATTTTTTTTAAAAAGGTACAAAAAATAAAGTTCATGTCTTGGGTGGGAGTTAGCATAGCTATTGTTTGATTTTAAGAGAGAAATAGATAAAAAAGGTTTTATTTATAAATGTTTAATATATTATAGCCACTAATGAAATAGAGAGGCCTAGTAGAATATACAAATTAAGGCAGTTGGGAGAGAATAGATAAGAATTAAAATAAAATTCATTAAGCAAGCATAAGGAAAGGAAGAAAAGAGGAAACAATAAGTTAAATACTTGGAATTAAGATGGAAGAAATATAATCCAATAGATTAGTTAATATAATAAATGTAAAAGTATTAAATTTCACTGCAAAAAACAAAGACTTTCATATTGCTTTCAAAAACAAGATCCAGATATATGTTGTTTTAGGAAATATGCAAAAATAAAGTGACAGTGTTATGGGTTAAAATATTCTACCAAAATATTTGTTGAAGTCCTAATCTCCAGTGCCTGTAAATGTGACCTTATTTGGAAATACATCTTTGCAGATATAATCACAATGAGGTCATTAGGGTGAGTCTTAATCCAATATAACTAGTGTTTTCATAAGAGGAAGAAAAGAGACACAGACACAAAGACATGGGAGAAGACCACGTGATGGTGGAAGCAGAGATTGGAGCAGTGCATCAGTAAACCAAGAAATGCCAAAGATTGCCAGCATACCAGAAGCTGAAAGAAAGGCACGGAACAAACTGTCCCCTAGAACTTCCAGAGACAGAGCACAGCTCTGCTGACACCATGATTTCATACATTCAGCCTCCAAGTATCTGTTGTTAAACCACTCAGTTTGTGATAATTTATTACACTTGCCCCAGGAAATTAACAACAAAGAAAGGTGGAGAATAAATGGATATATTAGGGGAATGCAAACCAAAAGAAAGCGTTATCAGTAAAGGATCAAGCAAAGGATCAAACAAAGTAAAATTCTAGGCTAAAGATAGTAAATGAGATATTCTATAAATAAAAGTTACGATTCTCCAAGAAGTTATAGAGCGGCAGTGTTGAAAAGGGCACAGACTAAAGAGCCTATACTCTAGACATAGATGATTTAGAATCAAGCTGTACCTGGCTCTGTTATTAAATAGCTCTGTGACTTTTGGGATATTCCTTAACTTTTCTATGCCTCATTTTCTATACCTAGAAAATGGGAATGATAATAATACTTCACTTATAGGCAGTTATGAGGAACAAATGAATTAATATATGTAAAATTAATATATTTAAATGAATTTATATGTACTAATGTATAAAAATACATGTTTCAAACAATAGTTATCATAGAACAAACACCAAAAAATGTTAGCTATTATTTTTCTCCTCTTATTATTATAAAACATCATATAAAAACCATCCAAGCAATGTGGGATATAAAATAAAACCTGAAGAAAAGAAGAACTTTATAAAGTCACTATCTGGTAAAGGATTTTTAAACAATCACTTTCAGAATTTGACATTTCTACAGAGGATTGGATGATACAGCCAACAAGGTAAAACAAACACATAGTATTATACTAAAATCAGAAAATATATCCTATTTTCCACTTACAAAATCTCATTATGAAACCAAGAAAAATTCTTAATAAGATCCTTAAAAAAGATTTTATAATTCCCATTCTCTCTCCATGACCCAAGAAAACTAGAAATCAAAAATAAAAAGGCCAAATGCAGCTTAAGCATTTGAATATTAAGATATTTACATCAAAATAACCACTGTAAAATACCACTCTTCTCTGCATAACTGTGTTTTATGGCAATCAATGGCTCAGTTGTACAAAACTGCTCTTGCCCAAGAATGGCCACCACCCATTGGTTCAAAACCAGAGTGGTATCATCTCCTTAAGGAAGATTTAGAAATGTATAAGGGTACGCATGGTTGTTACAAAGACTGAGGAGTGCTGTTGGCCTTTCAAGTTTGGAGACCAGGGATGCTAAATGTTCTGCAAAGCTTGGAATACTCTTACACAATGTAGAACTGCCATGGCCAAAATATCAATAAAGTTCCCATTGGTAAACATTGTTTTGAAAGTGACTACAGGGCAAAGAATCCACAGGTGCTTAAGATATTTCTATTTGAAATTAAGTTAACACTACTAGGGTAAAAAGTCTTCTATAAACCTAGCAGGCAATTCAATGTTCAATTTTTCACAGCAAGAACCAAATTCAAGAAACTTCTTTGCTTTTGACAATACTCAGAGAGCATATAAGATTGTTTAGAGATGGTTGCAGAAACTCATCTTCTTTTATTACTAAGACTCAAAAAGGGAATTCACATTTTTTATTGATAGAATAATTAGATAAATGGATAAGTCAGTACATAGGGAACTGTAAATCTAAGTAATTTGTTATTTAGGTTATATTAGCTAAGTCAAATTCTGAATGCAGAAAACTTAGTTACCAGAAACATTAGTGCTTCCGGTAACTACATCTTGCACATTCTCATGTAAAAACAAAGTATTTCAAGGGCGTTCTTTCTTAGTATTTCTGATGGCACTAAGACAAAAGACAATGTTCTAGAGTAGATAGTATATAGGGATGAAAATGAAAAAAACATGGGTTCTAGTGTTGGCCCTACCATTTACTATGTGAACTTCTCTGTGCTTACTCATCAGTGACATTGGAATAACGGTATTTGCCTTATTTGTCTTGAAAGATTGAGATGCAGAGTAACTATAAAATCCCTACACTGGCCTGACAAGCTGCCCTGGAACTCGCCCTCCCTCTACCTTATTTCCTGCCTAATTTCCTCTTTCTCCCTCTGCTGCACTGGTTTCTTGTTCCAATGTAAGATCTCTGCACTGACCATTCCCTCTACCCAGACACTCTACCCTTGACAGCTTCAAGCCCACCCTCTCACTCCCTTACTTCCATGAGGTCTCTGTTGAAATGCCACCTTGTCAGAGAGGCAGTCATACACCATCCCATGAAATACAGTGCTCCCAACTTAATGCTACTTTATTCTTTGACATAGTGATGATCTACTCTGTAACACCACAGATTTTACTTTGCTTGCTCTTGTCTGTCTCTTCTCTGTAAAATGTAATCTCAAGAAATGCAAGAAATTTTGCAATCTTTTCCTTAGGAATAATATTCTACTAATAAATTAGGGTTTTCTGAATCTGTCCATATAAAAATTTAGCAATCTGTTTAGTTGGGAAGTTTGTATCTCTATTTTTTACTAATTAATGCGAAATTATATATAATTTTTTTAAGACATTACATGTTTTCAGACATATAATTCTCATGATTTAGAATAGTATGGAAAGTTACCCTTTTAACCTGTCTACTATGCCTATCTTACTTATCTCAGTGCTCAAATATTCAAAATATGCATTGAATTTGCATAGTTTCCCTGAAAAGATACTATAGGCACTCTATTTTGAAGTGAATTTTTTTCTTAATTAAAAACAACATGTTATATTTCAAGACTTCAATATGTCACAAGCTAGGTGGGCCAAGAGCATATTATTTGCTCTAATAAAACAGTTTTCTACTGCAGTGTAGTGTAGTGGAAAACAGAGACCATTTCTAATCCATTTTACATTTCTCTCATATATTGTACACAGCAGATGCTCCATAATAATTGATTAATTTGAGTATAGACATTCATGCAGTGATAAGTATCCCCACCCTTCTTTAAAGAGAAATAAAATAGATACTTACATTTAGAGCCTGATGAAGAAGATCCACTGACAGTAGATTTTGATCCCCCTTTCATGGAAAAGGCTCCTTTTCCCCTGCGAGTTGTTACAGCCACTCTGGGACGCTTCAGTGGAATTACTGCGCGGGGAGGTGGAGGCACACGCCCATGGTAATCAAATAACCTTCACAAAATACAAACGTGGCTGAGAATTGGTTTATGCCTAAGTGTTCTATCAAATGTGTGAGACGATTAAGAGAATGGCCTTCTAAAAAATGTCAATAAATATTTTTGTTATCATTGATTCATTTTTCACTAAAGAAACAGGATGTTAATATAGTCTATGCTTTCTGGGCATCAGAATCTGACCCTTAATATGAACTCATTTTTAAGGTATGAAAGAACAAGGAGCTTTGCAATATATTGAAATTATGTCGAACTTCATTCCCAAGTATATTTCTTTGCTTGATTTAACAGATTTATCCATTTTAGGAACAGAAATCTTCCTTTAACACATCACATACTTATTAGCACATAAGTGTGAAAGGAGGAATAGACCATGCAGAATCAGGGACAAAGAAAAGAAAATTACTGTATGATCAGAAAATAGCTCAGAAGGAAAAAAAAATAGGAGTATGTCGAGTTTAAAGAGGGCAGCTATAAGAGACAAATCAATATTCTTCCTTACCTCTCTCTAAAGACTTCCTTAATTAAGGAAAGGCTCAGCTGACTACAGAAAAAAGGAGGCTGAGTTTGAATGAAATGCCGGTAGCATGAGGACAAACCTTTGTTGACTAAAGAACTAGTGGGAAATATTTATCAGGATAAATTTTTACTATTCTGACTATTTGATAGACATGCAAATTGAGACTAGAGATATTTGTAGTTAACTATTAAAAAATTATCTAACAAAAAAGAATACCAGTAAAATTCTTTGAAGCTTCTGCTAAAAAGTGAAAAATGATATTCACTACAATGAAGGTATTTCCATTAAACAATGAAAGGAATCAAAAGTATAAGAGTATTTACTCACTTATATAAATATATAATTAATAAATTCAAAGTTTCATATTATTTATACTGCATGCACATAACAAATTTTTGTGTGACTTAGCATATTTGAGCAGCATAAAAGGGTCAGAGAAAAAAATATAATATATATATATTCTATTTGCCAGTGAACCAGAGGTATTATTACTTTGTCCACTATAAAGAAAATAGTGTTATTGACTTAGAATGATGATTATTATGTAGTTTACTGTGACACCATTATATGGATTACATTCTCATAACTTCTATAAAACCTTCTATAATAGGTTATTTCATAAAATTACATCTCATTTACACATACAGATGGAAATATGATCATCTCTTTTTGGAAAATAGTATATGAAATACAATAACAAGATAGGCTGGTTTCCAAATATTCATTCATAAACATTGAAAGCTATGACACTATGGAGAAGAAAAGTTGTATATAAAACACCTTTAAAGCAGAACTTAGTACTAGGAATGTCTTCTACATTAGAGAGCTAAACTGTCCAAAAATGATTTGGAAACATGCTAGGGAAATACTAAGAGATGTCTGGAAAAGAAAATAAATGAAACAAGACAGAGTTCAAGAGAGGTGTCATCCTCTGTGCATAAGAAAAGTCCATTAGAGCCGAAGAACTGCCAGCAAAGATCAGGACATGGTTGTCAAAACATTATAGTTTACTTCAAAAGATATAGACAGGATGAGGCTGAAAAGGGCTGTGAATCTCATTCATACCACTAAGGGCTGGGAAATCAAAAGGGTCAACTAAGCCTGCCCCTCATTTCAATCACAAAACAAAGTCTACATTACTTATTTATAAGTTGAAATCACAGAGCAACTTAAGTCAGTGAACCAAGATACTAAGGCAATTTTCATGAGCTACAACACCCAAAGCTATTGAGCGAAAAGAAATATGACAATTGACTGATCTCTCCCAGGGTAGAAGTTCCTGCTTGAGATGAATGGGAAGCTCTTTTGGAGGAACGATTTCCCCAGGGCTTGAAAATGCAATTTAGCAGTTTCATTAAATAAACTAATCTATACACTGGGTTAAGAAAATTTCTAAAGCACAACTAAAATATATAATGATGTAAAAATGCTATACTGGAAATGCAGGCCAAGTAAAGTCACCATATTCACTGCTACTTCAATTACAATGCAATTCAATAATATTTGAACTGCAATGTTTATCAATATTTCTATTGCTTCCCCCCAAACAGGGATTACAAAGCTTCCAGTGTTGGCCAGGCCTGCTCTCCTGTAGAGAAAAGAGAGCTACATTTGTTCACTGTACTTGTGACATACGTATAGGATGTACATTTTAGTAAAATGCTCAGTGTGTGTTGTGCTCTTTGTTGTAAATTCCTATAGGAAGTAACCCTTGTTCTCTGAATATTTTGATGTGTTGCTTCAAAGAAACATGACTCCTTTCTCACCATGGAATCAGGTTTTACCAATTCATTCTGTCACTGTGTTGCGAAGACATGCAGCATCAGAACTAAATTTTTAAAAAGTGATATTGTAATATACAAACAAAGTTAAATGGGCATTTCATGTGAGAACATAATTTTAAATTTTAATGGAGTTGGGGTGTTTGTTAATTTTCACTGGGCAAAGTTGAGTTTACCAGAAATAAAAAGAAGAAAGACTGGGTATTGTCCTAAATCACAAAAACATAACAAGATAAGGATGGGAAGGGGTCAGTTTTCTGGGATTGCAAGATGAGATGTAGGGTCTCTTCTAAATGCAGAAGGAAGTAAGTGAAAGGCAGCCTGTGAAGGAGACACGAGCATTGGCTTTCTCATCAAAATCCTGTCTATAGCAAATCAAAGAAAATAGTCCAACAAAAATTGCTATACAATAGAATTAAATGGAATCCAAGTCTTCAACGTCAGTTAAAAGCTTAAAATTTCTCCCTTCCTCTTGGTTTTTTGTTCTTCCACTCCCAGATTATATTCCCTTTCCTTTTCTGTAATGGCCCTTCATTTTCCCTAATATTGTTAGAATACTGTTTTTCCCATAATGTTTACAGGTCAAATAGGTAATGATTTATAATGAGGTCAAACACATAATTCTCCCTTCCCTAAGGTCTATTTTAAAATAAAAACTTTAAAAGACCTACTTTCAATCAGTAAATAACATAAATGTAGTCAGATTTTAATAAAAGCAACCAGTTGAGGAAGTTTCAGGGTCTATTTTATTGAATAAACATTTCTACTTTTCATGACCCCATTTCTTGTTTGGAATTTTGTTTTCTTTAATAATATCATTATTTCATGTATAATTTTATTATCAAGCAAAAGCTAAAAACTGGTAAACAATTTTAATATTGATTTACTTGATAAAAATAGACATACCTTGTCTCTAGAAAGAATAAGGATATTAGTTATTTTAATAAGTTACTTTCTGGACAAAGGCAATTTAATGTTATATCGACATATAAAATAAATATAATTTTGAATTCTTGTTTTTATTAAAGTTATTATTATTAAACTTCAACAATAATAAAGCAATGTTTACATGTATTTTCAGAAAAAAACATGGAAAATAAAACAACTTCCAATCTCTCACCCTAAAACAACTACTGTTATTCTCTAAATTTTTTTTCCACAAGCATCCATATTTTTCACATAACTGAAAACATAATATATGTACAGTCATGTATCCTGGCTAATTCTCTTTGGTTTATATTAAAAACGTTTCTCAAGTTTGCTAAATGGTCTTCCTAATGTTTATTTTAATTGCTGTGGTGTATTTTCTCAAGTAGATACACCACAGTATAATAAATTATTACTTGATCGATGGACTTTTGACTTGATGCCTATTTTTCACTGTCAACCAATATGATTTTAAAATTCACCGAAAAAAATTGAAAATGTAATATTTGAATATTACACTGAACACTAAAATTTCATTTAGATAAATAGTAATTTAGCAGTAATTACCTGTTTTCTTCTAAATTTCCCTCATAAAAAAGAGTTTTTCATTTTCCTTATTTATGAACACAAACTTATAGTCCCTATGTGGTTAAATGCTAACCAAACAATGTAGTCTGGACTTAGGGTTAAATAACCGGCCTTCCCAGAGAGAAAATCTGACAACAAATTCAGGGCCATGTTCTCACTGGGGTCTTTTAACAGATAAATGAAGATCATTAACTCTAGGACCAGGGAAGATTTCCAGCTCTGTCTTGATTCAAACTTGCACCCTTCTGTCTTCAGCATGTTTAACTTCTGATAAACATAGTCTATAAAACCAAATTAAGGTGTCTATTCATTTTTAAGAAAGAATATATTTGAAATCCACATGAATGATTCTAACCTATTAGTATATTTGTTTTCTATACTGTTTGAACTACTCAAAATTCTATTTATAATTTCTACCTTGACTTCAAATAAGCTTTTGGTTACAACTGAACCTGAAAATACTTTTTAAAGGCACACTTCACTTGAGACCAGTCAATGAGTAATTCTCATTTCTGTTTTTTTCTTACTAAACTTTTCCAAGATTTTCAGTGAAGCCACCCCTGCCAACAACCCACCCCACATTGGGCTCCATCCCCAATCTTGTCCAAATGCTTCTTGAACATGCTTTTAAAGGGCTTACTGAAATTGTCAATGATCTTTTTTTGGCAATATTTTGATCTTAACTTAATCTTTATATTTTGTACAATTTTGCTATCTTTTATATCTTGTATACAGCTTCAGGTAATTAAAAAGTGAATGCAATTAAATAGCAATGGTGAGGTTATAAATCAATAAAATGATTCTCCTATTTAATTCTTACAATTATGTAATGTGTGTGTTGTTAAGACATTTTGCCCATAGGAAACCTGTGAAAAAAGGATGAGATGACTCCCCCAAGTTTAACCAGTCAATACATGCACACCGAGGTCTGAAACTTGCTTCTAACTCCAAATCACACCCTTTGTCAACTGGGCCATGCTGTGGTTTCCAAATGTTTTAAGTGGAATCCCATTCTACCAGATGGTAATTTAAATCTGCACAATGAAACAGACGTTGCTTCTTGCTAATACGTTTTTCCAGTATTTATGAATATATACTGTGCTCTATAATCAATGATCTGAGACAAGTGCAACTTGACAGAGATCTTTTCATGAACTTCAACTCTGGTATCTTCTCTTATGTTAATTTACACAAGGTCAAAATGGATCCAGATCTGAACAATACAGAGTTTGAATCACTGATATATATATATATATATATATATATATATATATATGGCAAAGCAGCTCTGGCATTTCTTTTTCTCTGTCAATACACGTTAATTCATTACTGGAGGTTATAAACGGCTCAGTGCCTTTTCTGTTACTATTGAAAAAAGGTTGGATTAAAACTGCTAATATCTCAGAAATTGAAAACATTCCTTGGGGTGTTCAATATAATTTTAGGTACACTTCTCTTTTCACTTTACTTGGAAGAGTATATATATTTATGTTTCATTTTAATAACATGTGATGTTCTTCATGTAGAGTCACACTTGACATTTTAAAAGACGATGTCACTGAATGCTGTAAATTATTGGGCAATTCTTTGTGTAATATAAAAAATGAAAGTGTAGAAAAACCACTCAATTCTATTATTTAGTGATAGTCTTCATGATCCCTGAAACAATGGATAGACACTAAATTAGTTTTTGGAAAATTTACTGCTGGATAAATGTACCAAAACAATCACATTAAGATGGAACTTTGTGTAGAGAAGTTTACTAAGCTGAAACAGTTTAAGGGTTGAAAATCCCCAATTACATTAGAATTCCCAAACCTGGCAGAAATAGGCTAACAATAGGATGTAAGTCAATGTCAGTTATTAAGGTATTATCTTTCAGCTTATGTGAGACATTTAGTCACATCTGGGATTGGGAGTCTGCAAACCACATTTCTGTGGGGGCCAGCTGGCTCCTTGCTAGGATCAGCCAATTAAGGACCTGAGAAGGAGACTGGAAGAGGAAGAGAGGACTTGACCCTTCCTGTTTTGCTTCCTGTTTTTGTTTTGGGTCCCTGTTCTTGTCAGCGTTACTCTAGCCTTGTTTGTTAACCCTGGCAGCAAAAATTCCTTCCAGTAGTAGCAGAAGAATCCAGTTTGAGTAATTTTGCAACATTTGAAGAACAGTCTTCACACTTCCTCAGAGACCCTGGCACCAGTTGGTATTGACCCCTTAGAGGTCTCGGTTCCAGCCCCACGGGTTCCCCCTCTGGGCTCAGATACAGCAGCAGCAGTTAAGCAGAACCTCCTACTCACATTGTGATTTGTCCAAATCCCCTTTTCTACAGTGATATTTGATAATCCCATCTTTTCCTGTTTCTCTAACCTTAGAGGTGGTAGCTGCTTCCTGTAGTTTGCTAACTCCATCATACCATTGTGGGTTTTATTGTTGTTGTTTATCTGTTTTTGCCTTTTCAGTTCCTTAATACATAGTTAGAAAGGTTTTACAAACAATTCTTCTTGTTCAACATAACTGTATGATTTCCGTTTTCCTGACAGAAAACCAAGCAGCATGGAGTTAATGGAAATAACTGAATGGTCTCTCTCTGCAGATAAGAGTGTTCAGTTGCAGCTAGAATGTTCTGGGGGGTAGGAGAAGGGAAAACAATGCAAACAGAATGATCCAGAGGTGTCACAATGGACTATTATGGAAGGACAACTGAGCAACCAGTGTATTGCTCAGTCGTAGGGACACTGCTACATGAATAACAGTATAAGAAACATATTCTCCAGCACTGTTAATGGTTACCGTTAATGGTTACTAGTAGCTAACATGGATTAAGCACAAAAAACATACCAGGCATAATGAAGGTCATAAAAATATGCTACTTCATTTAATCCTCAGAATAATCTTATGGGGTAGGTGTTAATTTCATGCTCACTTCATAGATGAGACAATAGTTTTTGTGGTATTAAATAAGTTGCCCAAGTTTGCACCACTAGTAAAAAGATAGAAAAAAATTAACCATAACTACAAGCAGAGAGTAACTAAGGAGGAATTAGTGTGGATAAAACTGTTAGCACTGACTTGGTAAGCTATTTCTCTTCTCCACCCTCTCCACTCTGTTTTCCTTTCCTGGGGAGCTATGTTCACAGGGAACTCCTGACTACCTCTACTAGTGGCAGATGCTTCTGTCTTTCTTGGCCAAGTGAAAAAATGAAAAATAAACTAATGAGGGCACAGACTGCTCAGAGAGTCTGTTAGCAATACACCCATACTGATCTTTGCACACTTATAAACCAAACAGATTTTATATAAGACAAATAAATGATTTTGGAAATTGCTCAGAGTTAGCTTTTTTGTGTAGTGGAGTGTCTTCTGAAAGCTTCAGGCTCTGTAATTATTTGCTGATTAAGGCTCTTGCTCTTTTGCATGTAAAATCTGCCTATCTATCTATCTATCTATCTATCTATCTATCTATCTATCATCTGTCTAACCTATCTAATGATTTTTATTGATAAAATGCAAACGCAAATATTGGCTTCATTTAAAAAATGAGACAACTAAAAACCTGCCTAGTTGCCCAAAGTTACAGATTAATTACCAGAACTTGGGTCTCCTACCATCTACTCCATTTTATGTAGAAATTCTTTCAATGTGTAAGGAAATCACATGATAGAAAATACTTAAGAGATTACCATGCAAAAACATTTTCATATTAACAGATTAAAGGACAATGTATATTAATTGAAAACTTTATTCATAGCAATCAAGACAGTGTTCTGCATCCTGAAACACAAAAGCATATCAGAAAATGTTTTTATATTTGTCAAAAACTAAAATTTGTCAAAAACTAAAATTTACATTTGTCAAAACCTAAAATTTTTAAATAAAGAATATCTAAATGTTATCTTTCTTTCATAGTAACTGGGATTATTTTAATGCTGCCAGATCTTCACATGGTTAGGACAAGTTATTATAAGCTATTTAATATTTAAAATAAAATATATTTGATAGAAATTATAAAAATTATTTGAGAGAACCATCCTTAAAAATTCATGTTTGTCATAAAGGGTTACCTAGAGAAACCATTTGCTTAACTCAGTAGTTTGAACACTGTGGTGATAAAGGTATGGTTGTGGATCTAATTTCCATGCAGATAAGGCTATTTCCTGTTATGTAAAACCATAGACTGATATTGCTCCTCTTCTGTTTTGCGTATCCACACAGTTGGCTGTTGAGTATAAATGAAGACCTGGTTTATGATTGTAGTTCTGCCACTAATTAACTATGTGACCTTGGAGAAAACAAAATGTCTCTAAATCTAAGGAGATGAATTAATCACAAAAATTGAGTATCCACTATGTGTGAGACTTGATGATAGTGCCTGAGGATACAATAAGCAAAACTGAGCATCTTCCCTGCCCTTTTGGAGGAAGGAAGGACATAAAACAACTACTGTTGTTGCAGAGAGAAATTTAGCAATAAAAACCAGGAACAGTGCTGTGAAGGAATAGTAACGGGTGCTGAGAGGGGAACAGAGGAACCTCATTTAGTGTGAGAGAGGTGTTCATGCTGAGATCTGAAGGATGAAGTCAAGTTAACTAGATGGTGGAGTGAGGTATGAGAAGGAGCAATCAGAAGAAGGTCCCCAGGCAGGAAGGAACACCGTGTTCTTGTGGAACTGAAAAAGGACCCTCGTGGCTGGAGCAGAGAGAACAAGACCCTTACAAGGGATTATGAAGTTTCTTCCCTATTTAAAATGTCTATTCTGTCCTTCTAAGTTTGCATTTTTATGCCTTGGGATTTTTGTTTGTTTGAATGAATTTATTTACAATTAAAGGCTTAAACAATATTTACCTCATTTTTTTTGTGTGTGTGTGGTCCAATGATCTATCTACACACAGTCAGTCCTTGTTTTGCATATCTCTAATATCTCAATTACCAATGCTTATTTAAATAACACCAGTCCCCCAACAGCACAAAACAAATTTCAGTTACCACATATATTAACTGTGAGTAATTTCATAAAGTCCAAACTTTGCTGCTAGTTTTTCAGTCCACAAATCACTAAGTAAATGACAGATGCACATGATGATCAGCGGCCAATCACATCACCTCTTTCTAAGTCTGTCACTGATTTGTCCCTGTGCATCTGTTAGTTCACACATGGATAGCAAATGTGTAGTTGTATTGTTTCCTTGACTGCTGGTGATAAATCCATGTGGCATTTTATAAAAATGGATAATCAAAAGAAGGGATTGGTGCAGCAAATAATTGAAAAGTAACACTGGAAATAAAATTAAAATTAAATGTAAATGGAATTAGAGGAGAAATAGCTGACTATAGGGATGTGGACACTCTTCTATTCAAGAGACTCTAGAGATGGAGGCAGAGGAACTTAGTAAAATAAAACATTTTTTTTTACTCTAAATATATATATATAACATCCCATATGTTTATATGAATTTTAAGTAGTATGCTCTCCAGAAAGCCCTAAGGATTGCTTTGCACAGCCTAAAAATGGCCCTGAATGCCAAAAAGTTCCTTCAAAATCCACAAAGCTATTTGATATACAGTTTACCTGAAAAAAAAAATTCCCACAAGGTATCATAAATTGATTTCCTTAAACACAGAGCCCACAGATGAAGCAAAATAATGGTTTAAGCCAGAGATAAATGCATTCCTTTACATAAAATTACATCTAAAAGGAAAATATCAGAAATTAAAGATGTTATAATAAAATTGTAAGTTGAAATTAAAACATATTGACATGAAAGAGGAAAGTGGTTGTGATGTGCAGGAAAGGGATGAAGATGTCCCGGAAAGGGATGAAGATGTCCCAGAGGAAGTGACACTTGGCAAAAGAACCACACACTGAGGTAAGTCTCAGAGGTAGTTTCCAACATTAATAAAATGTCAAAGCTGATCCAGTCTTGGGAGTATGACAATTCACCAAGGGATAGAAACAGTACTTTCTCCCTATTATAATAAAAGAAGAAGGCAAGTGCTGTTCAAATTATTTTTGATAAGTCTTTTTTTTACAAAGAAATGAAGCACACTAATTCTCAGTATTTTTACATTACAGTGTTAAAATTTTAAATTAGTGTACTAAATAGCTATTAGTTTCACTGTATTTTCCTATACGTATGAATAGGGTATTTACATATATGTATACATATGTAAATATGTATATTTATAACAAGAGTTTTTAATGTTTTGACAAAAAATTGTTAAAGGTCATGGAAAAATCCTATTTCCCCCCATTGATTATTAACATCACTCTGCATGGTTTTCTTTTTTGGTCACAAACTGCTATGCAAAGCAAGAATTGTCCTTAATTTTTACTGAATCTATGTGTTGTATGAAAGCAGATGTATTTTAGAAGGTTGTACTCATTTTCTGAATTTATAAATCTCTCAGTCTTGAAGAATTCCAAGTCAACTACACATCTGGAAAATAATATGGGTTAATTAAATCTTTAGAATATCATCCAAACATTAGAAACCAAATTTTAGGCTTAAGCACCTCTGAATTCTGGAAGTCCAAGATCTACTATATTTCAGTGAGTACAATCAAAATAGAAAAATCTGGCTATCTTATATTTTATTGGGACTTTTTTTTACTATAAAATATTATTTAAATGTATTAATCAATAATACCTGTGAATGAAATGTACAGAACAGTTAAAATATAATTTAAATCAAAGGGAAATAAGAATGAGAAATTTACATACCTACTGTAGAAATCATCTCTGTAGTAATCATAGTCAAAGACATAACCACTAAGGAGGGAAACAAAAAATTAGTCGTTGACAACAGCAATTTTGGTATTAATTTATAATGTAATAACAATACATTTGTTACTTTTAAATATTTATTTTTCAATGTAATTATGTATCCAAAGGTTTTTACAAGATAATGTCTAATTGGATATAATGTCATATCAAACTCATTATATGTTTGACAATCAAAAGACTGATAAATGGATTGAGTGATTTGGAATGGAAGATGAGAGCAGAAAGCAAAATTAATTTCTTAATACTTGTACTACTTGTAGGAACATTTTTTCCCCAGACAAGATATAATATAGCTATCCTTTATTCCTAAGGTATGTATACTGAGACTAAATGAACATTAAACAAATGGTGTAGAAATAATATAAATGAAAAGGTTTAATGACCCATTCATTGTTAGAAAAGTAAATAGAAATGTAGTTTCCTCAGAAATCCAGCAGTTCCTTTTTATTCTAAAAATGTGTGATTCAATACTTTATATAGAGAAATATTAAAAATAAAACAAACAAAACACTTTGAGCCTTACCAACAATAACAATAATTTAGGGCATTTAAATAGGAATTAATAAGTACATTTTAGTGATAAGATTATTACCAAGCTCCTTAAAGGAATGTAAAATAAAAATTTCCCCCATCCACTTGTACAATTGTTGTTTACAAAGCATTTTATATGAATTATTTCCTTTTAATTTTAAGTCCTCACAACAACTTTGTTGGATACTATAACTGGAAAAAAAACTAATGTGAAAGGGACCTAAGGGGCTAGCTCAAATTTTTATCACTAGTAAGTGACAGAGCTGAAGCTTCAGAGAAAGACTTCTGAATCCACGTCTGGAGCTATTTTTTATGACACTATGCAATCCTCCCCAGCTTGGAAGAAATTTAATCTCGTGATGAATGGAGTATCTCTACTGCAGGGGAGTAATCATTTTAAACATTTATTCATTTATTTTATTGTTGTAAAAAATATATATATATAACATAAAATTTACCTTTCTAAGGTTTCTGTAGTCAATTTTTAATGCCAAAATTCAGTGGAATTAAGTACATTCACAATGTTGTGCAAACATCACCATTAACCATTTCCAAAATTTTTTATCATCCCAAACTGAAACTCTGTACCCATTAAACAATACTTTTCCATTCCCTCCTTCCCCTGCCCACGCCCACCAAGCCCCAGTGACTGCTATTCTACTTCCTGCTGCTATGAATTTCCCTATTCTAGGTACCTCATATACGTGGAATCATACAATAT
Organism: Mesoplodon bidens; assembly: GCF_964165515.1. Taxonomy (NCBI): domain Eukaryota; kingdom Metazoa; phylum Chordata; class Mammalia; order Artiodactyla; family Ziphiidae; genus Mesoplodon; species Mesoplodon bidens. Next base: position 28,160,879 of record NC_138173.1, on the reverse strand, counting down.
TTGTCCTTTTTTGTTTAGCCTATCTTACTTAGCATAATTTTTTCAAGGTTTATCTATGTTGTAACATATAATTCCATTTTTTTATGACTAAATAATAATTCATTGTATATATATACTACTTTTTGTTTACCTATTCATCCATTAATAGACATCTGGGTTGTTTCCACCTCTTGGCTGTTGTGAATAGTGCTACTGTGAACATTGGTGCGCAAGCATTTGTTAGAGTTCCTGCTTTCCTCTCCTTTGAGTATATGCCTAAAAGGAGTATTGTTGGGTCATATGGTAATACTGTGCTTAACCATTGTACAACAGGCAAGTCATTTTATATTCCCCAGATGGTCAACTTAATGGTCCTTTATTTTATAACTATTCTTATGTTAGGAAAATTGAAAGAACATATTGAGGAGGGCTTGTTATTCCTGGTTTTCTGGATAAATGTATGTATTTGTCCTGACACTCATTACATACGGCAGGGTGGAGAAAACCTGCTATAGCATACATAGCCCATCAGAGAGGGTTGGTTTCATCTCCAACCAGTCTAATGGAACACAATGAGTTTGAACTCAAGTTCTGAAATGCAAAGTGGAGACCTATTCCATGTGAGTGTCTGATGGAAGACCAAGCATTGCCTAGCCAGAGCAGTGCTGCTGTATATCTACCTCTGCAGACAAAGGAAGACAATGAGACCACTGCTGAAACAGTAAGAGCAAAAGTAACCCTTTTTGGGGCTTCCCTGGTGGCGCGGTGGTTGAAGAGTCCGCCTGCCGATGCAGGGGACGCGGGTTCGTGCCCCGGTCCGGGAGGATCCCGCATGCCGCAGAGCGGCTGGGCCCGTGAGTCATGGCTGCTGAGCCTGCGCGTCCGGAGCCTGTGCTCCGCGACGGGAGAAGCCACAACAGTGAGAGGCCCGCGTACCGCAAAAACAAACAAACAAACAAAAAAAACAAATGGGGCCTAAAAACCAAGATAAAAAAAAAAAAAGTAACCCTTTTTGTCCCACAGTCACAGCTTGTTTAAGTCATAATGTTTAATGATTTAGTTGATATTGCTGGTGTTAGACTCAACTATGATGTTGAGTTGAGGGATTTTAAAGAAAACCTACTGGCTAGCACCAAATCCAAGGTATAAACTTCACCTCAAAAGTTTCCTGAAATAGCAGTACATATAATTTTCATTGTGATTTAGTTTCTTCTGCAGGTAAGGGGTATGATGACACCTTATCCAAACTTTTGTTTGGAAGTCTCAAGTTTAAGGTTATGCTACTTTCATACACATTTGTCATGAGTCATCATTGTTGTACCTTATGGCTGATTATTTTTAAGAACATGTTGGTAGATCTCCACAGCTTATTTATCTTACAACTGAAAGTTCGTACGCTTTGACCAGCCCCATTTCTTTCAACTCCAGCCCCAGCCAACTACCATTTTACTGTTTCTATGGGTTTGGCTTTTCAGATTCCACATATAAGTGATACCATGCAGGATTTGTCTTTCTCTGACTTACTTCACTTAGCATAATGCCCTCAAGGTCTATCATGTTTTCACAAATGGCAAGATTTCCTTCTTTCTGATGGCTGAATAATATTTCATTGAATATACATACCACATCTTCTTTATCCATTCATTTGATGACAGATACTTAAGAAACCATCATTTTGTGGTATGATGGACATGTTAACTAACTCTATGGTGGTAATCATTTTGCAATATATAAGTGTGTCAAATTAACATCTTGTATACCTTAAGCTTGCACAATACGTCAATTATACCTCAATAAAGCTGGGGGAAAAAAGAATATGTTGAATACAAATGTATGTATAATAATATTCATGTTTGGATAACAAAAATGAAGTTCCCAACAGCCAAAGCAAAGAAAAAGATAATCAAAACAATATATCATTTTAAGAATTTTGTTGAGACTTTGTTTATGAAACATGAGGCCTGGGGAAGGAAACATTCTAGTTATTGAAACACTATTCTTGGTGCTTTTCCATAAATAATCTGATTTAACCTTAACAATAGTCTGTAAGATGTAGAGTGTTATCCTAATTTTACAGGACACTGAGGTCTAGATATATTAAATATCCTAAATAACACAGATAAGTATTCTAGTACAGCATAGTCATTTATATGCTCATTTGCCAAAACTTGAGTAAGGACCTCTGTGTCAGGAACTGTAAGAGGCACTTGCATTTAGAAGCGAAATTATTTTGTCTTTGCTCAGGAATCTCACAGTCTAGTGGTGATCAAGATGGCCTTAATATCCCTCCCAGCTTGCTTAAACTATAGATAGATTTCTTCCTGTATATAGTCGTCTGACCTCTCTTTTCTTAGAGCATTTAGTTCAGAAAACTTGTAATTGTATTGATAAATTCTCTGACACTTTGACATGTAAATATTCTCCCACCCTCTTGCCTTGTCTTTCTTAAAGACCTGGGAACTATCTTAGAAATTAAATAATAACAGTCATAATAATGATAATAATTATATAATGTTGAGAAGTTACTGATTCTAATATATTAATTTGATATTAATCTAAGCATCAGACATGGTGATAGACATTTTAAACGCATTAAATAGCTATTGCTTGATAGGACAGTAATTTCCACAGAGTGCTAATTCTCAGTATTTTCAGATGTGACCAAATATAGAGAGAATAGTGGCTAAAGTGTTTTGCCTTTTTTTCTGAAACTCTTTTAAAATACATTATAACTTCAGACACTGGAGTTTAATAGCAAGAAGAAAATATGAACTATTATTAATGTGAATGACAGTGATGATTCTACTCATGTCTTATAACTTTAAGAAATACTTCAATAATTTACCAGCCTTCTGGAAATTGAAAAGTGCATGAGAAAAATATTTTACTTTTATTTTTCTCAGTCTATGCTTAACTTATCTTGTCTAATCTTCTTATTTTTTGTTCAATCCTGACTGCTAAGGCATATTTACAAGAACGAGTTATAGCTAAGCATCCTAAACTTATCTCCAAGTCCCATTTTCTGCCATCATAAACTAAATTTTACTTGTCAAGTTAAAAATGAAATAAAATAAAATAAACAAACAAATCTGTATAATCTTGGCAAGGCTGCTTTTGTCTTAGTGGTTTGGATTTTAGCAGAAATGCCATGGCTGTAGTTGGCTCAGGTCATAAGCTGTAAAATCAAGCTGGATTTCCAAGGAAGAGGAAGAGATTCAAAGAGATGAATCACCACAGGGCAAGTCTGATTCATGACTGCTGTGCTTTCCTCAGTATCCCTCGTGACCTCAATTCTTTTTTTGTTTAGTTTTTTTGTCTTTTTTTTTCCTCCTGCAGATTCTCTCTCTCTCTTAAAAATCCCTTCTTTTTTCTTTCTGTGTCAATCTCTATTTGAAATTAGATATCAATAAGTGGCATTTCCAGGAGTCATATTCAGCATTACAAGGTATTTTATGTATCCTAGAATTGTATTGGTAGGAAAAAACTTGTCTTTCACATTAAAAAAATCCCCATTCCCCGCTGTAAGCCAAGGGTGGTGCTGTTATGCTCATAAGTTAATATATTTTGGCTTTTAAAGGAGGAACCTTTGCAACTTTCACTGTTGTAGTTTTCTGTGACAATCCGGTTCTTAAGCCATTGAAATAAAAATGATAATAAATTAGATGTTTAAGGCATTGTCCAGAAGGAAGCTAATTCCTGTAAATGTCGTTTTAGTCATTTGGGAGCATGGCCAGTGGCAAAGGGCAAGTAATTGACTTTTTAGAAAACTGAAACAGTAGTTTTGAATATTTAACACAAACAAAGAGTTTATATTTGAAATTTTAAACCTTGAACACATTTACAACTTTTATTCTACTTTATAATATATCTATATTCTATTTGCTCAGATTCCCTCAAATTTTAATGGGAAATAGGAAGTGGTAAAGTGATAGTTTAGGGCTGCACACTCACACCCTTTTTTTTAAACATCTTTATTGGAGTATAATTGCTTGACATTGCTCTGTTAGTTTCTGCTGTATAACAAACTGAATCAGCTATACGTATACATATATCCCCATATCCACTCCCTCTTGCGTCTCCCGCCATCCTCCCTATCCCACCCCTCTAGGTGGTCACAAAGCACTGAGCTGGTCTCCCTGTGCTATGGAGCTGCTTCCCAATACCTATCAATTTTACATTTGGTAGGGTATATATGTCAAAACTACTCTCTCACTGTGTCACTGCTTACACTCCCGCCCTCCCTCGTGTCCTCAAGTCCATTCTCTACATCTGCGTCTTTACTCCTGTCCTGCCTCTAGGTTCTTCAGAACCATTATTTTTCATAGATTCCATATATATTTGTTAGCATACGGTATTTGTTTTTCTCTTTCCGACTTACTTCACTCTGTATGACAGACTCTAGGTCCATCCACCTCACTACAAATAACTCAATTTCATTTCTTCTTATGGGTGAGTAATATTCCATTATATATATGTATGTCACATCTTCTTTATCCATTCATCTGTTGATGGACACTTAAGTTGCTTCCGTGTCCTGGCTATTGTGAATAGTGCTGCAATGAACATTGTGGTACATGATTCTTTTTGAATTATGGTCTTCTCAGAGTATATGCCCAGTAGTGGGATTGCTGGGTCGTATGGTAATTCTGTTTTTAGTTTTTTAAGGAACATCCATACTGTTCTCCATAGTGGCTTTATCAATTTACATTCCCACTCACATCGCAAGAGGGTTCCCTTTTCTCCACACGTTCTCCAGCATTTATTGTTTGTAGATTTTTCGGTGATGCCCATTCTTACTGGTGTGAGGTGATACCTCATTTTAGTTTTGATTTGCATTTCTCTAATGATAAGTGATGCTGAACATCCTTTCATGTGTTTGTTGGCAATCTGTATACCTTCTTTGGAGAAATGTCCATTTAGATCTTCTGCCCATTTTTGGATTGGGTTTTTTTTTTTTTTTTTTTTTGATATTGAGCTGCATGAGCTACTTGTATATTTTGGAGTTTAATCTTTTTCAGTTTCTTCATTTGCAAATATATTCTCCCAGTCTGAGGGTTGTCTTTTCATCTTGTTTATGGTTTCTTTTGCTGTGCAAAATCTTTTAAGTTTCATTAGGTCCCATTTGTTTATTTTTGTTTTTATTTCCATTTCTCTAGGAGGTGGTCCAAAAAGGATCTTGCTGTGATTTATGTCATAGAGTGTTCTGCCTATGTTTTCCTATAAGAGTTTTTTAGTGTCTGGCCTTACATTTAGGTCTTTAATCCATTTTGAGCATATTTTTGTATATGGTGTTCAGGAGTGTTCTAATTTCATTCTTTTCCATGTAGCTGTCCAGTTTTCCCAGCACCATTTATTGAAGTGGCTGCCTTTTCTCCATTGTATGCTCTTGCCTCCTTTAACAAAAATAAGGTGACCATATGTTCATGGGTTTATCTCTGGGTTTTCTATTTGGTTCAATTGATCTATATTTCTGTTTTTGTGCCAGTACCATACTGTCTTGATTACTGTAGCTTTGTAGTGTAGTCTAAAGTCAGGGAGCCTGATTCCTGCAGCTACGGTTTTCTTTCTCAAGATTGCTTTGGCTATTCAGGGTCTTTTTTGTTTCCACAAATTGTGATTTTTGTTGCTGTTGTTCTAGTTCTGTGATAAATGCCATTGGTAGTTTGATAGGGATTTCATTGAATCTGTAGATTACTTTGGGTAGTTTTCTCATTTTCACAATGTTGATTCTTCCAATCCAAGAACATGGTATATCTCTCCATCTGTTGGTATCATCTTTAATTTCCTTCATCAGTGTCTTAGAGTTTTCTGCATACAGGCCTTTTATCTCTCTAGTTAGGTTTATTCCTAGGAATTTTATTCTTTTTGTTGCAATGGTAAATGGGAGTGTTTCCTTAATTTCTTTCTCAGATTTTTCATCATTAGTGTATAGGAATGCAAGAGATTTCTGTGCATTAATTTTGTATCCTGCTACTTTACCAAATTCATTGATTAGCTCTAGCAGTATACTGGTAGCATCTTTAGGATTCTCTATGTATAGTATCTTGTCATCTGTGAACAGTGAGTTTTACTTCTTCTTTTCCAATTTGGATTCCTTTTATTTCCTTTTCTTTTCTGATTGCTGTGGCTAAAACTTTGAGAACTATGTTGAATAATAGTGGTGAGAGTGGGCAACCTTGTCTTGTTCCTGACCTTAGTGGAAATGGTTTCAGTTTTTCACCATTGAGAACAATGTTGGCTGTGGTTTGTCATATATGGCCTTTATTATGTGGACGTAAGTTCCTTCTCTGCCTTCTTTCTGGGTGGTTTTTATCATAAATGGGTGTTGAAATTTGTAGATTTCTCTGCATCTATTGAGATGATCATATGGTTTTTCTCCTTCAATTTGTTAATATGGTGTATCGCATTGATTGATTTGCCTATATTGAAGAATCCTTGCATTCCTGGGATAAACCCCAATTGATCATGTTGTATGATCCTTTTAGTGTGCTGTTGGATTCTGTTTGCTACTATTGTGTTGAGAATTTTTTCCTCTATGTTCATCAGTGATATTAGCCCCGTAGTTTTCTCTTTTTGTGTGACATCTTTGTCTGGTTTTGGTATCAAGGTGATGATGGCGTCATAGAATGAGTTTGGGAGTGTTCCAAAATATGTGGATGCTATATTTTGGAAGAGTTTGAGTAGGATAGGTGTTACATTTTTTCTAAATGTTTGATCGAACTCACCTGTGAATGCATCTGGTCCTGGGCTTTGGGTTCTTGGAAGATTTTTATTCACAGTTTCCATTTCACTGCTTGTGATTTGTCTGTTTAAATTTTCTATTTCTTCCTGTTTCAGTCTCAGAAGTTTGTGATTTTCTAAGAATTTGTCCATTTCTTCCAGGTTGTCCATTTTATTGGCATATAGTTGCTTTTAGTAATCTCTGATGATCCTTAGTATTTCTGCAGTGTCAGCTGTTACTTCTCCTTTTTCATTTCTAGTTCTGTTGATTTGAGTCTTCTCCCTCTTTTTCTTGATTAGTCTGGGTAATACTTCATCATTTTTTTTAACTTCTCAAAGAACCAGCTTTTAGTTTTATTGATCTTTGCTATCACTTCCTTCATTTACTTTTCATTTATTTCTGATCTGATCTTTATGATTTCTTTCCTTCTGCTGAATTTAGGGTTTGTTTGTTTTTCGTTCTCTAATTTCTTTATGAGTATGTTTAGGTTGTTTATTTGAGATTTTTCTTGTTAATTGAGGTAGAATTGTGTTCCTATAAACTTTCCTCTTAGGACTGCTTTTGCTGTGTCCCATAGGTTTGAGTCATTGTGTTTTCCTTGTCATTTGTTTCTAGGTATTTTTTGACTTCCTCTGATTTCTTCAGTGATCTCTTGTTTACTTAGTAGTGTGTTGTTTAGCCTCTATGTGTTTCTTTTTTATTTATACAGTTATTTTTCTGTAATTGATATGTATTCTCATAGCGTTGTGGTTGGAAAGATACTTGATACAATTTTAATTTTCTTATATTTACCAAGGCTTCATTTTGAACCAAGATATGATCTATCCTGGAGAATATTCCATGAGCACTTGAGAAGAAAGTGTATTCTGTTGTTTCTGGATGGAATGTCCTATAAATATCAATTAAGTCCATTTTGTTTAATGCATCATTTAAAGCTTGTGTTTCCTTATTTATTTTCATTTCAGATGATTTATCCATTGGTGAAAATAAGGTTTTAAAGTCCCTTACTATTATTGTGTTACTGTTGTTTTCTCCTCTTATGGCTGTTAGCATTTTCCTAATGTATTGAGGTACTCCTATGTTGGGTGTATAAATATTTACAATTGTTATATCTTCTTCTTGGATTGATGCCTTGATCATTATGTAGTGTCCTTCATTGTCTCTTGTCTTTATTTTAAAGTTTATTTTGTCTGTTATGATAATTGCTACTCCAGCTTTCTTTTAATTTCCATTCGCATGGAATATCTTTTTCCATCCCATCATTTTCAGTCTGTATGTTTCCCTATGTCTGAAGTGGGTGTAGACAGCATATATACGGGTCTTGTTTTTGCATCCACTCAGCCTGTCTATGTTTTTTGGTTGGAATATTTAATCCATTTATGTTTAAGGTAATTATCAATATGTATGTTCCTACTATCACTTTCTTAATTGTTTTGTGTTTGTTATTGTTGTTCTTTTCCTTCTCTTGTGTTTCCTGCCTAGAGAAGTTCCTTAGCATTTGTTGTAAAGCTGGTTTGGTGGTGCTGAATTCTCTTAGCATTTGATTGTTTGTAAAGGTTTTAATTTCTCCTTTGAATGTGAATGAGATCCTTGCTGGGTAATCTTCGTTGTAGTTTTTCCCCCTTCATCACTTTAAATATGTCCTGCCACTCTCTTCTGGCTTGTAGAGTTTCTGCTGAAAGATCAGCTGTTAACCTTATGGGGATTACCTTGTATGTTATTTGTTGCTTTTCCCTTGCTGTTTTTAATGTTTTTTCTTTTGTATTTAATCTTTCATAGTTTGACTAATATTTATCTTGACATGTTTCTCTTTGGATTTATCCGTATCAGACTCTCTGTGCTTCCTGGACTTGACTGACTATTTCATTTCCCATGTTAGGGAAGTCTTCAATTATAATCTCTTTAAATATTTTCTCAGTCCCTTTTATTTTCTCTTCTTCTTCTGGAACCCCAATAATTCAAATGTTTGTGTGTTTAATGTTGTACCAGATGTCTCTGAGACTGTTCTCAATTATTTTCATTCTTTTTGTTTATTCTGCTCTGCAGTAGTTATTTCCCCTATTTTATCTTCCAAGTCACTTATCCGTTCTTGTGCCTCAGTTATTCTGCTACTGATTCCTTGTAGACAATTTTTAATTTCATTTATTGCGCTGTTTATCATTGTTTGTTTGCTCTTTACATTTCCTAGCTCCTTGTTAAACATTTCTTGTATTTTCTCCATTCTATTTCCAAGATTTTGGATCATCTTTAGTATCATTAGCCTGAATTGTTTTTCAGGTAGACTGTCTATTTCCTCTTCATGTGTTAGGTCTGGCGAGTTTTTCCTTGCTCCTCCATCTGCTGTGTGTTTCTGTTTTCTCATTTTGCTTAACTTATTGTGTTTGGGGTCACTTTTCACATGCTTCAGGTTCATAATTCCCATTGTTTTTGGTGTGTGCCCCTAGTAGGTAGGGTTCTTTCAATGGGTTGTGTTGGCTTCCTTGTGGAGGGTACTGGTGCCTGTGTTCTGGCGAATGAGGCTGGATCTTGTCTTTCTGGTGGGTAGGACCCAATCTTCTGGTGTGTTTTGGGGGGTATCTGTGAACTTACTATGACTTTAGGCAGCCTCTCTGCTAATGGGTGGAGTTGTGTTCCTGTGTTGCTAGTTGTTTGGCATGGGGCGTCCAGCACTGGGGTTTGCTGATTGCTGAGTGGAGCTGGGTCTTAGCCTTGAGATGGAGATCTCTGGGGGAGCTCTCATTGATTGATATTATGTGGGGCTGGGAGGTGTCTGGTGATCTAATGTTCTGAACTTGGCTCTTCCACCTCAGAGGCTCAGTCCTGACACCCGGCCAGAGCACCAAGATGCTGTCAGTCACATGGCTCAGAAGAAAAGGGAGAAAAGAAAGAAAGAAAGAATGAAAGAAAGAAAGAAAGAAAGAAGAAAAGAAAGTAAAATTATTAAAATAAAAATATTATTAAAGTAATAAAATTAAAAAGTAATTAAAAGAAAGAGAAAAGACCAACAAAACCTATAAGGAAATTCACCAATGATAACAAGTGCTAAGTACTAAACTAAGATAAAATTAAAAATCAGAATCTAGTCAGTCGCATACAGCAAACCCCCAGTCTATAGTTGCTCCCAAAGTGCACTGCCTCAATTTTGGGATGATTCATTGTCTATTCATTTATTCCACAGATACAGGGTACATCAAGTTGATTGTAGAGATTTAATCCACTGCTCCTGAGGCTGCTGGGAGAAATTTCCTTTTCTCTTCTTTGTTTGCACAGCTCCCGGGTTTCAGCTTTGGATTTGGCCCCACCTCTTCATATAGGTCCCCCTCTGGAGTCAGTTCTTCACCCAGACAGGAGGGGGTTAAAGCAGCAGCTGATCAGGGGGCTCTGGCTCACTCAGGCCTGGGGAGGGAGGGGTACGGAATGCAGGACAAGCTTACAGCGGAAGAGGCCAGCATGAAATTGCAACAACCTGGGGTGCTCCATGTGTTCTCCCCAGGAAGTTGTTCCTGGATTTCAGGACCCTTGCAGTGGCGTGCTGCACAGGCTCCTGTTGTGGGGGAGGTATGGACTGTGACCTGTGCTCACACATGGGATTCTTCGTGGCTGCAGCAGCAGTGTTAGCATTTCATGCCCATCTCTGGTGTGTCCGCAGTGGTAGCCACAGCTCGTGCCCATCTCTGAAACTCATTTAGCCAGTGCTCTGAATCTCCTCTCCTCGTGCACCCTGATACAATGGTCTCTTGCCTCTTAGGAAGTTCCAGACATTTTCCTGGACTCCCTTCTGATTAGCTGTGGTGCACTAGTCCCCTTCAGGCTGTGTTCACACAACCAACAAAGTCCTCTCCCTGGAATCTGACCTCCAAAGCCGGAGCCTCAGCTCTCAGCCCCCACCTGCTCTGGCAGGTGAGCAGACAAGCCTCTCAGGCTAGTGAGTGCTGGTCGGCACCGATCCTCTGTGCGGGAATCTCTGTGCTTCACCCTCTGCACCACTGTTGCTGCACTCTACTCTATGGTTCTGAAGCTTCCCCTGCCCTGCCCACCCTCCCGTTTCCACCAGTGAAGGAGGTTCCTAGTGTGTGGAAACTTTTCCTCCTTCACAGCTCCCTCCCTGTGGTGCCAGTCCCATCCTTATTATTTTGTCTCTGTTTTTTCTTTTTTCTTTTGCCCTACTCAGGTACATCACATTGTTTTTCATTACTGGAGATTAAATTAGACCTAGTAACTTTCCTGGAATTTCTTTTAAACTTTTTAAATAATAGAAGAAGAAATCACTACTCATTTGGTTTTGCAGTATATATGGTCCATTGTATGTAATCCCTTTTGAATTCATAAAACCAGCTTTATTTGAGTAAGCTAATACACAGAAGTATTTCTTTTAATTTTCTATCACAGAACATCATTAAAATATAATCTGAAGAATATTAATAAATTTCCTAGCACAAAGAGGGAGCATTTTAATGTTTTTTTTAACAGACATCCTACCAATAATGATTGGAGCTTTCTCAATTACTATATCTTGATCCCTAAATTAAATTGAATAATCATTTATTGAATACTTATTGTAAGGAAAATACTGGGAGTTGTGAATAATAATATCATATCAGTAGAACGTGGCTTCTAACATCAAGCTTTAAGGGATTAGGCAAATACAATCTAGTTTAAGGGACTAGACAAATACACATATGAGCATAATTCAAAGCCAAATTTGATAAATGTCAAAATACAAATATAAACTATTATGAGAACTTATAGGCAGAAGAAATAGGATGTGGTTGGGACAAGGAATCAAACAAGGTTTCTTGAAAGAGATGACATTTTAGTCTTTGAAAAAGGATGTAGGGATTTGAAAAGTGAATGTTCAAAAGTAGTCCTTCTAGATGGTAAAGATTTAGTGGTAGAAAAATGTGGGGCAAGTATGGAGAACAGTGCTTTATGAAGTTTATTCTCTCTCTTTAGCACAGCTATTCTTCAGAATACCTATGGAAGTTGTGAATGCAGAAATTATAATGTAAGATAGCTGAATTTCCAGAGCATATTTCTCTACAGTTGAGGTTCCCAGTGAATCAAATTTTCCTCAGAGATACCTACAGGATTCTACTTCTAACTTGTCATAAAATTTGATGCAGGTTTCCAACTGTCAGAGTATATGCAGTTGAACAGATTTATGAACTTTGCTAAGATGTATGTGGACAAAAAAATTGTCCATTTTCATTTTAGGGAATACAAATAAATCTGTATGTTTACTTTGGATAGTGTGTGTGTGTGTGTGTGTGTGTGTGTGTGTGTGTAGTGGATACACAAACACACATGGATTCAAAATGCAAAAACAAATGGAATAAGCTATTAAGTCTAAATCACATTGACAAAATACTCAATTGACTACCAAGGATTTTGGAATGGGGGACGAACCCAAGGATTATGGCACATTCATAGAATTCCTGGCTAACTGTGAACCAGGACCTAACAGCTTAAAAAGATGGAGTGACTAAGAAGTTCAAAGATTAAAACAATCCACCCAGTACATTTAAGAGTTCTGGTCTGTTAGTTGTTGTGAGTCAAGCTTACTGTCTCACAGGAGGATTTTTAAAGGATTATTTCTTTAATTGAAGCATTTATGAAGACTGAATTCTGGGAACAAGAACGAGGAGGGAAAAAAAGAGAAATATTTTTTTCTCTTCTGGCTAACACAGGGATTCTGATTTTGGAAGTATCACCATGAATGAGTTATGCTTGTTAATCTTCTCTATGCTGTGTTCCCTAGAAAGGATATTCACACATATAATTCCAAAATAATGTTTACACAATTCTTTTTACAGAATATAAAAAAGTAAACACATAAGAACAACAGCAAACCCTCCAATGACTCCCCTTGGCCTCCGAGGTAATATTCAGACTCTTCGACATTCAGCACTCTCCACATGCTGCTCCTTCTTCTGACATTCTTTAACAATTCCTTCAATTACTCTTTTAATCACTCAGCTTTTCCCATCACCTATTCTCTGGGGTGGCACAGAATAGCTCCTTGCTCTCAGACACAGATATTCTTGTATCTCTACACAGTCTTCTGCATTAGCCCAACTGGTTGCTCAACAGAAATTTCCTGTTATGGGGCTTAGCTCAAGCTCTCCATCTGTCAACACATGTATCTTCTTTCTGTTGAATATGAATCCATTCTTAGGGCATAACTCAAGCCTTACATCTCCCCAATTAAAAGTTCATGGAGTTAGACTAAATTCCACTTACTGTGCTATCCCTTGATTATAGTTTTTTTGTATTTACATCTGACTCATGCTTGTCAGCTCTCTGATTTTCCTGTCACATAGCTAATCTATATAGATTTATTTCTGTTAGCCTTTCCTTTCACAAACCAATCTCTCTGTTCCATTCATCATTCCTGTCTTCCTTCTTTGAACTTCCTCTAATTTATCTGAGTTTTTTGACCCTGAAATTTTCAGAGTAAAATATTCTAGGAGGACTCATGTCAATATCCTGTATCATATTACACATCTTTTTGTTTTAGCTGAATTTATTCACAAATGTGCAGGTTTCATTCTTAGAGCTTCTTATTCATACCTCCATCTGAACATATTTATATAGTTATTGACAATTCATGAGTCTATCTGACTAGATTGTGAGCTGTGAAAAAACAGGGTGTTTGTAGTCACCCAGTAGATATTTTTTGAATTGAATATCAGACTTCTGTGGAATTTTTCACTACAGTATTTATTGTTATTACTTTTTGTAAGGAAACAAAATGTCTATATTAGAATTTTTAAACACCTGAAGATTAATATTAGAATGTGTACACAATTATAATTGAGTTAGATCATGTTGGGTTAGAGCTTTCTGCCAATAAATATCAATTTATTGCCTCTTAGCTCTAAATCCACTTTCTTTTTACTCTTGCTTTGTGAGCTGGATCTTGTAAACATTGTTCCTTTGGCAGCTGGCACCATGTTAAGGTTTGTCAGTAGAGAGTGTTTGGAGGAAAACTGAAAGGCATTGAAGAAAAAGGGGATTCTTTTTCCTGGTTCCCATGTGTTTTTCTCTTTGCTTCTCTGGCACAGCTGTCAGCACCATACAGGACACCCACAGAAGCTCCCTGGCACTCCAGCAGGAGGATGCATGCTCATTATCCCCAGTCCACCAATACCCCAACAAACTCCTGTGGCATCCAGTAGGCTGCAGCCAGTCCCTCTCCAAATGGGATGTGAATCTCAACCTAGGAGAAAGAGGCTCTTCTAGTTTGTTCCTTTTTTGGATACTCTCCTTCAGCCATAGTGATAGTAGTTGTTCCCTACATTTTCTATTCTCATATATTTTGCAGTCTTTTTTACCTTTTTAAAGTAGGTAACCATATTTTTCTAGTTCATAATTATTCATATTACATTTTTACTGTTAAAATTACTGGTGTGGTTTCTGTCTCTTGTCTCCTGGTTGGACTTTAACCAAGACAATCCAGTTTACGCATTCTTGCATTCTACATGTTTAAGAATGACCACATGTAATTGATAAACCTCTACCTAGACTCATCAAGAAAAAAAAGGGAGAGGGCTCAAATCAATAAAATTAAAAATGAAAAAGGAGAAGTTACAACTGACACTGTAGAAATACAAAGGATCATAAGGGACTACTATGAGAAACTATATGCTAATAAAATGGACAACCTAGAAGAAATGGACAAATTCTTAGAATGGTACAACCTTCCAAGACTGAACCAGGAAAAATAGAAAATATGAATGGACCAATCGCAAGTACTGAAATTGAAACGGTGATTAAAAAACTTCCAACAAAGTCCAGGACCAGACAGCTTCACAGGTGAATTCTGTCAAACATTTAGAGAAGAGTTAACGCCTATCCTTCTGAAACTCTTTCAAAAAATTGAAGAGGAAGGAACTCTCCTAAGCTCATTCTATGAGGTCACCACCACCCTGATAACAAAACCAGACAAAGATACCACAAAAAAAGAATATTACAGGACAATATCACTGATGAACAGAGATGCAGAAATCCTCAACAAAATACTAGCAAACCGAATCCAACAACACATTAAAAGGATCATGTGGGAGGATCATGTGAGATTTATCCAGGGGGTGCAAGGATTCTTCAATATATGCAAATCAATCACTATGATACACCACATTAACAAACTGAAGAATAAAAACATATGATCATCTCAATAGATGCAGAAAAAGCTTTTGACAAAATTCAACACCCATTTATGATAAAAACTCTTCAAAAAGTAGGCATAGAGGTAATCAACATCTAGATAATAGGAGCCATAAATGACAAACCCACAGCAAACATCATTCCCAATGGTGAAAAACTGAAGGTCTCCTCTAAGATCAGGAACAAGACAAGGATGTCCACCCTCACCACTATTACTCAACATAGTTTTGGAAGTACTAGCCATGCTATCAGACAAGACAAAGAAATAAAAAGAATCCAAATTGGGAAAGAAGAAGTAACATTGTCACTGCTTACAGATGACATGATACTCTAAATAGACAATCCTAAAGATGTTACCAGAAATCTGCTAGAGCTCAGCAATGAATTTAGTAAAGTTGCAGGATAGAAAATTAATACACAGAAATTGCTTGCATTCCTATACACTAACAATGAAAAATCAGAAAATAGAATTAAGGAAACAATCCTAATCAGCACTTCATCAAAAGAGAATAAAATACCTAGAAATAAACTTACCTAGGGAGGCAAAATACCTTTATTCAGAAAACTATAAGACAGTGTTGCAAGAAATCAAACATGACACAAACAGATGAAAAGATATACCATGTTCTTGGATTTGAAGTATCAATATTGTCAAAATGACTATACTACCTTAGGCAATCTACAGAGTCTATGCAATCCCTATCAAATTACCAATGGCATTTTCCACAAAACTGAACAAAAAATTTTAAAATTTGTGTGAAAACACAAAAGACCCTGAATAACCAAAGCAATCCTGAGAAAGAAAAATGGAACTGGAAGAATCAGCCTCCCTGACTTCAGGCTCTACTACAAAGCTACAGTTATCAAAACAGTATGGTACTGGCACAAAAACAGCAATATGGATCAATGGAGCAGGATAGAAAGTCCAGAGATAAACCCATGCACCGATGGTCATCTAAGACAAATGAGGCAAGAATATACAATGGAGAAAAGACACTCTCTTCATAAGTAGTGCAGGGGAAAATGGACAGCTACACATAAAAGAATGAAATTGGAACATTCTCTAACACCATACACAAAGATAAACTCAAAATGGATCAACGACCCAAATGTAAGGCTAGACACTATAAAACTCCTAGAGGAAAACATAGACAGAACAGTCCTTGACATAAATTGCAGTAAGATCTTTTTTGATCCACATCCTAGAGCAATGAAAATAAAAAGAAAACAAACAAACAAACAAAAACTGGCACCTAATTAAACTGAAAAGTTTTTCACAGCAAAGGAAACCATAAACAAATGAAAAGACAGCCCTCAGAATGGGAGAAAATATTTGCAAATGAAGCAACTAACAAGGGATTAAGTTCCAAAATGTACAAACAGCACATGCAGCTCTGTATCAAAAAAAACAAACAACCCAATCAAAAAAATAAACAACCCAATCAAAAAATGGGCAGAAGATCTAAATAGACATTTCTCCAAAGAAGACATACAGATGGCCAAAAAGCACATGAAAAGATGTTCAACATCACTATCAGAGAAATTCAAATCAAAACTACAATGAGGTATCACCTCATACTGGGCAGAATGACCATCATCAAAAAGTCTACAAACAATAAATGCTGGAGAGGGTGTGGGGAAAAGGGAACCCTCTTACTTTGTTGGTAGGAATGTAAATTGGTACAACCACTATAGAGAACATTATGGAGGTTTCTTAAAAAAATAAAATTAGAACTACCATGTGATCCAGCAATCCGACTCCTGGGCATATATCCAGAGAGAACCATAATTTGAAAAGATACATGTACCCCAATGTTCATCACAACACTACTTATAATATCCAGGGCATGGAAGCAACCTAAGTGTCCATAGGCAGGGGAATGGATAAAGAAGATATGGTAAACATATATAATGGAATATTATTCAGCCATATAAAAGAATGAAATAATGTCATTTGCAGCAACATGGATGGACCTAGAGATTATCATACTAAGTGAGGTAAGTCAGACAGAGAAAGACAAATATCATATGATAGCACTTATATGTGGAATCCAATTAAAAAATGATACAAATGAACTTATTTACAAAACAGAAACAGACTCACAGATTTTGAAAACAAACCTATGATTACCAAAAGGGAAAGGTGGTGGGGGAGGGTAAATTAGGAGTTTGGGATTAACACACACACACTACTGTGTATAAAATAGATAACTAACAAGGACCTACTGTAAGCACAGTGAACTCTACTCAATATTCTGTAATAACCTATGTGGGTAAAAATTCTGAAAAAAATAAGAATATATGTATATGTATAATTGAATCACTTTGCTGTACACCTGAAACTAACACAGCATTGTGAATCAATTAATCTCCAATAAAATTAAAAAAAAAAGAATGCCCACATGTGATACATAGTGAAAGGTTAGAGGTTGTCTATTTATAGGTGAATCTTTTTTCATAACTTGTACAGTTGATATTTTTATTATTACTATTATTTAACTTATTGGATTATAAAGATTTTTCTAAACGTTTTCCTTCAAGGGTAAATATATCAACTACATATGTTCCCCATTGTAGAAACTAATTTATAAAAATATTTGAGAGTGATGTCAAATGGGATAAGAGTAATAATAATATCACCAATGATAACATTAACATTTACTGAAAGTTTAGCATTCATTGGTCACTGTTCTAAGTGCTTTATATATATCAAATCATTTAATTGTCTTAAAAATCCTTAGAGTTAGTATTAATATTATCCTGATTTCATAAATGACAGAAGCAAGGTATCAATATGACCAATTAAAGTCCAGAGCATAAATCACCTTGTCTATGGCTTACCAGATATTGTTGTAGGAAATATTTAGGTACTTCTTCAACTGAAAGTTCAGTATAAGCCAGGAGAATGATACCACTACCATAAAGCCAATGGAATATTAGAAGGCATTAAATGAACTGTAGTGTCTTTTAAAAAAGGAGGTAACAATTCCATTGCACTTTCACTTTTGAGACATCCCTGTAAATATTTAGTTCAGCGTACTTCAGTGAAGTTTCAGAAGGATTTCAACCAACTGGAACACATGCAGATGAAATAAATTAGGATGGCAATAAGTCTCAAAACAATGCCCCTATATAAAAAAGGTTGAATTAAATAAGAATATTTGGTCTAGAGAAAAAAGCCTTTGGGAAGGAAGAAAGCTAATTATTCAAACATTTGAAAGACTGTCTAGTGGGAGAAGTACTGAATTTATTCATTGTGGCTCCAGAAGGGAGGACAATTATTGAAGAGTTGTAATTAAAAGGAAGAATGTTACTGTTAAGTATAACAAAGAAATATAATAATCAGTTAGAGATATCTTGAACTTCTAGTAGTTTGGGAAAGAAAACAGAATAATTAAAAGGAAAATACTGTGGAAAAACATTATATAGTCTAGCATAACACAGTGTAACAAACGCATATGTCTCAAAAAGAGCCCAAAAAAACATTTGTTAGGGATTTTATAGAGAAGAGAATTAATGCATCATGTATTTCTGGGATTATCTTCCAAGCTGAAATTTCATGATTTTATTAAAATTAAATTACATTGTTAAAATGTAACAGTTAACTATTCACATACAGGTTTTAGGAAGGTGATGACCCGAATCTGACTCCCTTTCATTTTGGCACCAGTTCTAGATTCCTGGGCTCTCTTTAATCAAATTGGTGCAGAATTAAAGAAGAATTAAAAATTGAACTTTTATATTATCTAGAAAGAAATAAAAAGAATGCTTCTTCCAAAACCTATGGGTCACAGTAAGAACCTGACAAAAAATAAATTACAGTTTTAGAGGTTTCATTGTTAAAGACAAAATATGAAAAAGAAAGGAATTCAGCCTTAATCTCATTAGATAAAAGAGCAACATGGTAAGTCAATGTAAACTAGTTTGAAGCCTGGAAATCTATAAACAATCTGGCACAAAAAGAAATTAAAGAAGAAAAATATGATTTTCATTAGTAGATGATAGACAGGCATTAGGTAATATTTATGAGGCATTCCTTATAATATATCATAAGTAAAATAGTAAGAAGAAAACTACTTAAATACAATAGATATGTATCTGAAACAAGAAGGAATTAATGTAAAATAATAAAACCATTTAAATTAGAATTGGGATGTTAGCTTTTATCACTATTTTTATTCAAAAATATCCTGAATGTTTTAGCAAATCTTTATACACTAAACTTTTTCTTCCATTATGCATATTTACTTGTTTTTTTTAAACTACCCATTTTCACAAAATACCTATTAAGAGATAACCTCTATGTTCTTTTTATTACAAACTCATATTGCACTAAACACCTATTACTTAAGATGAGTGTTTCCTATAAATTTTATAGAAGAAAAAGGAGCATACTGAATCATTCATCCCCTCCTCATTGACTTGGTTTGCACTCTTTGTCAATTATCACTTTCTTGTATAAACATGGCTTATTGTGGTTTTTATTTTATCCCCACTGATAATAGGCAATTCTTCTCCCTAACTTTCATGTTTGTAGAAGAGACAGTCTCCTTCATAATTACCACCCTTCAACATTTTCTTTTATATTCTCATCTCTAGATGAACTTTAGAAATGTCAAATTTTTCCCACAATCATTCTCAAGCAATCATTTAGCCTGCTTCATGAATTTCCCCATTAAAGAACGTGACTAAATACTTGTTATAATTAAGTTGATCTTTATGATGTTGGTGTCCAGGTGAGACAGGCTGGGACCTGGGACCCTTTGCTGCAGTGCTACAATGTTTGCACCTGGCCAAATGTCTCCTCAAGCAATAAAATACAAAGAAACTATAAGGGACTGAAAATAACTGCATGCATGTGCAGTTGGGGCAAATTATGGACAACAAGATACAAAAAGACCAAAAACCCAACTGCTACTTCTGAAGAGCCAGGAGCAAAAGCAGGGAGTCAGGAGTAAACACAGTGGTACTGGGCATGCGCCCCTGCACACAACACCACCAAAAGGATGGGCAAACCCCCTAAGCCACTCCTCTGCCTCAACACCTGGACACACCCCTACCCTCACTTCATATAAGGAACCAGCTCGCCCCCCAACCCAGGGAGCAAGCAAGGGAACATGTTACTTGTTCTCACTCGCTGCTACTGCAGCAGGGGCCCCATTAAAGCCTTGCCTGAAGTTCTTGTCTGGCCTTTTATCAATTTCTGTTGCTTAAGGAAGAAGAGAACCTGGTCGTAACACAGGGTGTACAAAATCAGACTAGCAGCTACATTTCTAGAATTCTGTCTGTGTTTGGTACATGGTATAACACATTCTCTGTTGACATCTTTCTATTACCTTCATAAGTGAAAAATGACATAGCTGAACACAGAATTGTTGTGTTACAATCCTTTCTCTCAAAACTACGTCCATCATTGTCTTCACATCACCAAGAAAACTGAGTCCAACATTATTTTCCCTCTTAAAGTTTTAATTTTTCTCTTAGATTTTTCTTTTGGTATGGATACATATATGTTTCTTTACATTTAAAATATTAAAAATCTCATTAAAATCAATGAATTATATTTTACCTTTCATTACTGACTCTTTCACATTCTCTTTGGGAACACATATTATTACAGATTAAACCTAATGGTCTTTCATCCATTTTTTTCTTTGTTCTCATTTTTCCACTTCCCTTTCCTCTATTTTACTCAGGGAATATTTATCAAATTTTTCTCTGGGTATATACCACTTATTGGATTTTTTCCACTGTAGTATCAAATCTGCTATTTATTGCTTCAAATGAAGTATTGCACTTAATCAGGAGTTTTGTTGATACTGAAATTTTCTAGATTAATATCTTATCATAACCTACCAATGTTTCTCAAAGATACTTTCATTCTGAGCATTATTGAGCTAAATTAACAGACATTTTCTGTAATATTCTTCAGTTTCTAGAAGTAAATCCTTTTTTTAAAAATTGAGTAAAATTGACATAACATTGTATTAGTTTCAGATGTGCACATAATGATATGTATATATTGTAAAATGATTACCAGAGTAATTTTAGTTATCATCCATCACCACACATAATTACATTTTTTCTCGTGATAAGAACTTTTAAGATCTCCTCTTTTAGCGACTTTCAAAACATACAATACAGTATTAACTATAATCACCATACTGAAATTACATCCCTAGGATTTATTTACCTTATAACTGGAAGTTTGTACATTTTGACCACCTATTCATTCTAAATAGAATTAAATTTTATTCAAATAAATGAGTTCTTTTTGAGCCTCAGAATACTGCTTTGTTTGCTTGTACTGAAGAATTTTTTCCAATGTTTTTTCCAAGCTTCCATGGTTTCTTTCTCATTAATTCTCTTCTGCTTTGATTAAGTCAATATTCAGTGTTTTCACTGTTATGACCAAGTAAATATTATTTACAGTTGGGCAATATACTGTGCAATAATTACGTTTCCTTCTTAAAAGCTGTTGTTGACTTGGTATTCATAGTGGTCTTATTTTTTCATCCTTCCTGGAGTTCTCCATTGCCCAGACTGGTCCTCTCTAGGTCTTTTACAGAGTTACCATCCTGGGAATCCTCCTCACCAGTCACCAGGAGACATGGTTCTCTTTTGTGTTAGACCCTCTTTTTTATTTCTTTTCTTTTCTTTTCTATTTTTTTTTTAATTCAATGATTTTGGTGAAACAACGTTCAGGAGATTTCTTAGAAAAGGTTTATTAATCCTTAGATTTCTAAAAAGTACAGTTGATTCCCATTATTTATGGATTCTGTATTTGTGAATTTGCAAAGTTTATTTGTAACTCCCAATTCAACATTGCAATGCTTTCATGGTCATTCAGAGACATGCATAGAGCAGCAAAATATTTCAGTCGCTGAGGCAGCATTCCAGCTGAGATTGAATAAGGCGATACCCTGTCTTCTTGTTTTACTTCTCACACTGTAAACAAGTGTTATTTTTCATGGTCTGTTTAGTGCTACATTTTTTTTTACATCTTTATTGGAGTATAATTGCTTTACAATGGTGTGTTAGTTTCTGCTTTATAACAAAGTGAATCAGTTATACATATACATATGTTCCCATATCTCTTCCCTCTTGTGTCTCCCTCCCTCCCACCCTCCCTATCCCACAAAACAAACAACCCAATCCAAAAATGGTCAGAAGACCTAAATAGACATTTTTCCAAAGAAGATAGATATACAGACTGCCAACAAACACATGAAAGAATGTTCAACATCATTAATCATTAGAGAAATGCAAATCAAAACTACATTGAGATATCATCTTACACCAGTCAGAATGGCCATCATCAAAAAATCTAGAAACAATAAATGCTGGAGAGGGTGTGGGGGAAAGGGAACACTCTTGCACTGCTGGTGAGAATGTGAATTGGTACAGCCACTATGGAGAAGAGTATGGAGGTTCCTTAAAAAACTACAAATAGAATTACCATATGACCCAGCAATCCCACTACTGGGCACATACCCTGAGAAAACCATAATTCAAAAAGAATCATGTACCAAAATGTTCATTGCAGCTCTATTTACAATAGCCAGGAGACGGAAACAACCTTAGTGTCCATCATCAGATGAATAGATAAAGAAGATGTGGCACATATATACAATGGAATATTACTCAGCCATAAAAATAAATGAAATTGAGCTATTTGTAATGAGGTGGATGGACCTAGAGTCTGTCATACAGAGTGAAGTAAGTCAGAAAGAGAAAGACAAATACTGTATGCTGACACATATATATGGAATTTAAGAAAAAATATAATGTCATGAAGAACCTAGGGCTAAGACAGGAATAAAGACACAGTGCTACATTTTTTTTGTACTTTTGTGTTTTGTTGGTGATTTTGCTATTTGAAATGGCCCTCAAACAAATTGCTGAAGTGTTGTCTAGTGTTCCTAAGCACAAGAAGTCTGTGGTGTGCCTTAGGAAGAAAATGCCTGTGTTATATAAGCTTCCTTCAAGCAAGAAGTATGGTGCTGTTGGCTATGAGTTCAGTGCTAATGAATCAGCAGCATACAGGAAATAAGCTGTCTTTAAAGAGAAACACACATTAAGCATGGTTATGTGTTGACTGGTTAACAAAAGTGTGATCAGAGGTTCACAGGAACTTAACCCTACACTTCCCCTGGGAGCAATGACTGCGTGTTTGCTAATGCAGTGGTTGAAGTGAATTTATGGAAGATAACTACCACAAATAACAAGAGTCCACTGTATCTTTTCTATTCTTCATGCTTGATTGATGGTGGGATTGACAGTCTGGGTCTTCAGGTTGAATATCAGTTTTCTTTCAGAATTTAAAAGGCATTATACCATTGTCTGTAAGTTTTCCTAATGTTGACAAATTTGATGTCATTCTGATTCAGAATCTTTGTGTCCCTTATTCCTCTGTTTGAAGGTTTAAGGTCTTCTTATCTATAGTAATTAATCTGCCGTAGTTTGAGTCATCTTTCATTCACTGCGCTGAGTGTCTTTCTATTTGAAAACACATATCTTTCAGTTTTAGGACATATATTGTATTACTCATTTGATAATGCCCTCTGTTTTCTCTTTGTGAAACAACTTTTACTAGATATTGAGCTCCTGGAGTAACTCTCTAATTATTTTAGAACCTTTACTGTTTTTCATCGCTTTGTCTTTTTGGTCTTTTAAGTTCATATTCCAAACTTTTATTGAATTCTTCATTTCTCTTATAATGTTTTTAATTTAATTCCTTTAAAAATTTATTTATTTTTGGCTGTGTTGGGTCTTTGTTGCTGTGCAGGCTTTCTCTAGTTGCAACGAGCAGGGGCTACTCTTCATTGCAGTGCATGGGCTTCTCACTGCGGTGGCTTCTCTTGCTGTAGAGCACAGGCTCTAGGCACGCAGGCTTTAGTAGTTGCAGAACACGGGATCAGTAGTTGTGGCAAGTGGGCTTAGTAGTTGTGGTGTGCAGGCTCAGGGTTTGTGGCAGGCTTAGTTGCTCCACTGCATGTGGGGTCTTCCCAGACCAGGGCAAGAACCCGTGTCTCTTGCATTGGCAGGTAGATTCTTAACAACTGTGTCACCAGGGAAGTCTCTTAATTTAATTTCTAAGAAAATTTTCTTGTTCTCCATATATTCCTTTTTAACTATTCCTTTGCACATAAACATGACATATTTTCCTATATCTAGGGATAGTAGTTATACATTTTTAGAGATTTTTGTTGGTTTGTTTAGTTTAATTTTACACTCTCTATGTTTCCTCTATTTCTGTAGAGTTCTGATTTTCTCTGGGGTGTCTTTCTTTCATGTTTTAGAGTATTTTTTCAAATATCTGGTTGTCCTTGGCTGCATGGCCATAATTCAGAGCAAGGCACCAAAAACCTGATAAGTAGCTCTGTGTGTGTGTGTGTGTGTGTGTGTGTGTGTATTTGCACGTCTTGCTGTCTGTTGGTCTCACTGGAGTGTGATTGGGCAGGGTCTTAGGAGTTTATTTGGATTGTAAAATGTCAGTATATCCAGGTCTTCTGGGATAGTCAGTTTCCTCAGAGAGGATAAACTGCTAAGTTTTAAATAAAAAGAAATCTTATCCTAGTCTAATGTTGAAAAATTATGGTATTTTGGGTTTACCCTAATTTTTCCATAAGCCATTAAGATAGTGGCAAAATTTTTTTCTCAGTTGTGAAACTAGAGCATCGGTTGGAGTGTTAGTGGTTAATGTGATTTCTGGTACCCAGCAAACATTTCACTTATACTATCATTCCTTCTAATGGTGAAATCTATTGCAAAGCAAAGGGGATAGTTGAGGACTAGACAAGAAGACATAAGCTCCTTTTGGGGGCATATATTTTTAAAAATGAGGAATATGAAAGAATAAGCAGAAAGGAAAAGGGAGAGGGAGATAAAACAAAAGGGTAGGAGTAGAAAACATGGGGGAATGGGAGGAGAGAGGAAGAATGAAGGCAAAGAAGAGAAGAGATAGGAGGCAGGAGAGGGAAGGGAGGGAGGAGTTGATGAAAGATTGAAACACAGTCAGGGATTTCCAGTCTTTCTGATGTGGTCATTGTTTAATTTTTCAGTTAAAAACTCAGTGTCTCTTCTAAGATACCCTTTGGTGTAGCCAAATGATACTACTAGCTATCTCCAAAACAGAAACCAAACCTGCCTGACTGTGTCCCATATCAACAGTTTGATGACTTTTTGTTTATAACCACCTGTCTTTCAAGGATAATCAAGTAATGCCTTACATTACAGATATTTGCCTATTTTTATTTTATCTTCTTTAGGTTAGAGTTACTAAGCTATGCCTTGTATTATAGACACCAACTCATTTGTTTTTACTCTCTTCATTAGATGATAATGTTCTTGAAGCAAAGACTTAGTTTTAGCCAAGGCTTCTCAGCTTATTGTAGTGAGGGACCAGGTTTTTAATTTTAAAATTACCAGTCCATCACGGACTAATAATTTCATAAAATACAATATCATACACTTAGATGTCACAGCAGTATCAAAATGCTATAAAATTTTCTAAATGCTTATTCATCTTTTTTTGTACTTTAATTAGTCATAAAGTGGTAAAAAAACAATTCATGGATTGACAATGTTTTACTGAGTCCATGAGAAACACTGGTCTAATCCACCTTTATAATTTGCTTTGCACCTAGCAAGATTACTTGAACAGAATTTTGTACTGTGTAAATTTCACCTAAATATAACTGAATTGATATTCAGAACTAAGGATAAGGATCCTGGAAATGAAGTCTTGATTAGAATGAAATGGCATCATAACATTCACTTCTTGTTTTTAACTTGTACTTTGAAAGTTTAAATATTAAGCCATTAACAGTGTTCTCAAAAATATTGTGAATTGCAGAATATTTTCAACATATTAGTTATTTAAGTCTACATAATTTGGCATCACCCTCCATCTGTCACTGTCAAAACTAAATGTCTAAATATTTTACTAAATTCTCCAGCAATGACAATTTGGCCTGTGATCTTTGTAATATGGAAGGAAAGCTCAGTATTCAATCATGCAATAAGAAACTATTCTTGTGTAGTAGGTTAGTTTAGAACAGCAGCTGATGTTGTTCTCATATAACATTTTGCACACACGCACTTACAGTGCCCTTCGAATAATGAATTGATGCACTTATTAGAATTGAACAGCTGTTCATTGTGCAAAGTGCAGAGATGCTATCAAATTCTTTCTCAAGAGCTTCAGATGAAAACCTGATGACTGAAGAAAATTAGGACTGAGTGCTTTGATTTATCAGGCAGTGCCTTAATTTGTGACTTGGTGGTCTTATAAGGGAACTTGGAGTATTTAGCCTGCCATGGGCCTACTGAGGTTAATGTGCATAATCAAGGGCCCATGATTAAGGAACACATTTTTAAAATAACTTCTTTAGAAAGCCTCACTTTTTAAAACAGTTTTCAAGATTTTTAGTATCCAGTTGGGCTATAACAAATACTTCATTGAAATGCCTCCTGCATGATATGATAATTTAGCCAACATCTGAGAGAAATGTCTCATCAGGTGCTCCATCTTTCATATGCTTTTCATTGAAGCTAAGGGGAAGCTATAGTCAATGGTAGCTCACCATTGAGTCAAACCACAGGCACCATTATATCATTTTGAAGTTGAACATGGCCTGCAGGTTCTAAACGTTGAGTTTTGAGTGTGATCTAGTAAAAAGTTCACAGAAGAAATAGTAAGGTTTCTAAAAACATAAAACATTCGGGGGTTAGCTTTTCATTTTAATATAAACCTTAGTTACCATGCAGAAATATAGCCGCTCAATGTATTTTTTTCCCTGATAAGCTCTTAAAGCACAAGTGATGCCTGGCTTTTGCTAATATTTGGCCACTATTGATTATACTGTGATAACTGATTTGTTCTGCAGCATTAAGTAGGAAATCTTTTGAATCAAAAAGTATTCTGTATTTTGAAAATGTCATTAAAAGTGTTGAAAAGGTCACATTTTGAGGTTGATGAAATATAGATCAATCATTCTTGGCTGGATGAACAGAATTTAATTGGAAAGTGAGGCTTCAAAACTTTTGCCAGCACTTTTATAATGCAAATCTGGGATTCACAATGACTCTAAAAGCAATAAATAACTTTATGTACATAATTATTTTCCTGAATAATTTAAACTATTATTTAGGCATTCATGATGATTCAAATGAATATGAAACTCAGAAGAGAGCATGAAATGTTAGTAGGCATGAAATTGGCAGCTCTTTAAGCAAAAGGCCTAGGCTGGACTCCATTCCAAAATGACTACTAACGTGCTATGTGTCTTTATGGAGATTACATCACCTCTCTATGTCTCAGTTTTCCAGTTTTAAAAGAGTTATAGTATCTATTTTATCTATATGAGAATCAGTAATGATTCAGTGAGCAACAAAAAATAAAGTCTAATTAATAACTTGAACACTCTAAGAAGAGTGCTTGCTTCCAGGAAATTATTTAGATAATCAAGTATGATTCAATTGGAAAGCCAGCTTTAGGTATATTTTATGGAGTTAAAATAGGAGTAAGAATTTATTCTCTTCAAATAAGTTTAACCAATTTTCTTTCCTTTGAGTTGGGTTGATTTCAGATTAATGAAAGCAAAGCACTTTATTTATTTTGCATACTTATTTCCAGTGAGCGATTGTTTTCAGGACAGATTTTAAAAGTACAGGAGACTAAGATTTCATTTCAAATTGAATCAATAGCACTCTCTTCATGCAATATTTCTACATATGGCATCTAAAATATCTGAGCCACCATTTCTATTTTATTCATATATACATTCAATAAATATATCTTTCATCAATCAGATTATATGCATACCATTTCCAATGTGGCTTGACACTTTAGAAACGTGTTCCTCAACCACAGTGCTGGTGGAAATAAGGAAACAGTGGTATTTGTATAAGTTAACATACCTGTCAAAGACTTGATTGCTTTAGATTTGATTCCATAATATCGCTCAAGGTTAGTTCTTCCCATGGTGGGATTTTATGTATGCCAAGTTTAGTTATCTATTTTCTTATATATAGGTATTTGATGTCTATAAATTACTTTGGCTAAGTTAGAATTGTGTGATAATGAAGTGATTTTAAATCCTCCACATATTTTAAATCTCAGACTTGCCTTTTAAAAATAATTAAATGGTGAAAATTTTAATAGATAAGAGTTTAAATGGTACAGATTATTTAGTTACCATTTTAACAACATTTTGTCTTATACAGACATATAGCCTGTATGAGATCAGATTTGTTATTGGGTTGAATGGATTTAATGACTGAACAAGTGCTTTTTATTTCTACATATATTTAAATAAAATGATAGATTAATTTTCAATGCTTTAATTTATTATGATCAAAGGTCTCATCCAAACTTTGGTTGGGAGGCTGCCTATGATATATAATGTTACCAATTCTCAAAGTAAAATTGATACGAACTACGACATTTGGCTTAATGTGACATTTCATTATATGAAAGAATTAGATAGTCGTGAAAGTGCTGATAACACTCTTTTGAAATATCATCAGCTATAAAGTCCTGCACCACTGATTTCTTTATAAGCAGAACTTAAATAAATCTACTTGATGATCGTATGTATTTTCTTCCCTCCAGGTAACACTATATTCCTCCCTGCTATAATCTGCAATTACTTCCTTTTCCCTGAGGAGAACATTTCACTAAAGAAACAAAAGATGTTTCAGTCACAATCAGCCCCTCTGTTTCCTAAGACATTTTTAAATTGTAAGAATTGAGGGAGACTCTTTGATGACTCTACTGTATTTTATTATTGAAGTGTAATGAATTCTTGCTTCTTAAAACTATGTCCTGGGGGCTTCCCTGGTGGCGCAGTGGTTGAGAATCTGCCTGCTAATGCAGGGACACGGGTTCGAGCCCTGGTCTGGGAGGATCCCACATGCCGTGGAGCAACTAGGCCCGTGCGCCACAACTACTGAGCCTGCGCTCTAGAGCCCGCGAGCCACAACTACTGAGCCTGTGCGTCTGGAGCCTGTGCTCCGCAACGAGAGGCCGCGATAGTGAGAGGCCCGCACACCGTGATGAAGAGTGGCCCCCGCTTGCCACAACTAGAGAAAGCCCTCGCACAGAAATGAAAATGCAACACAGCAAAAATTAATTAATTAATTAATTAAAACTCCTACCCCCAACATCTTCTTAAAAAAAAAAAATCTATGTCCTGGAACCCATGCATTCAAGACACCAGTGTCAAAATATATACATACACGATTGATTACCCAATTTATTTGTGATATTGTATATGCTATCGTAGTGCAGTTTAAATGATTTTGACAAGTACAAAAGACTGTTATTGACAAGTGCAGAAATAAATGATGGGTGTAAGTGTTCAAATGTTTTTACAACATTTTACTGAGTGACAGGTTGATAAATGAAAATTACAGTGTAGCATCAGGCCTGAAAGCACAACTGCTTTAGATTACAAAAATAACACTGTGGAAATTTTGTGTACTCTCCAGAGAAGTAGCCTGGAGGACCTTGGAAACAAATGAAACGAGTGCAGTTGCTAAAGGAATCATTAATTTTGTGGTAGCCTTGAGCCTAAAAAAATTTTTAAAATAGATTTTTAGAAGAAGAAAATTGGCTTTATCCCCTTATCCCTTTTTTCCCTGGAGACCTAGAGAAAATTGGAACCACACTATCAAAAGATAGGCATTGAATTGGCCATTAGTGATTCCATGATGTCTGATGGGCATATTTAAAGCTTACGGACAGTTTCTTGCTAACTTTCCCTTAGTTTCAACACTACACCTGGATTTTTGCTTGTCATTCTGTCACCACGATCCACCAAATTCAGTTGAGAATCCTCTAAGACATCATTCAATCACACTGATTCTGATACAATTAAAGAAAATATTTCATCAGGCATTTCTTTTCCATTCTTTTTTTAGATATTTTTTGACAAATAAAAATTGTATACATTTAAGGTACACAACGTGATGTTTTGATATACATATACATTATGCAATGGATTATCACAGTCAATCTAATTAATATATCCATCATGTCGCATAGTTACTTTTTTTTGTGGTGAGAACACTTAAGATCTACCTTTTCAGCAAATTCCAGGTACACAATACAGTATTATTAACTATAGTTGCCTTGCTGTAACTATAAATTCCCCAGAACTTAATCATCCTGCACAACTGAAAATTTGTCTCCCCATTTCCCCCACCTCCCTGGCAACTGCCATTCTAGTCTCTGTTTCTGAGTTTGGCTATTTCAGCTTCCACATATAAGTGAGAGCATGCGGTATTGTCTTTCTGTGTCTGGATTATTTCACCGAGCATAATGTCCTCCAGGTTCATCCATGATGTCACAAATGGCAGGATTTCCTTCTTTTAAAGGTTGAATAATATTCCAGTGTGTGTGTGCGTGTGTGTGTGTGTGTGTATACATACACATATTACATGATCACATTTTCTATATCCATTCATCTGTCAGTGGACATTTAGGTTGATTCCATGTCTTGGCTATTGTGAATATGCTGCAATGATCATGGGAGTGCAGGTACCTCTTCCAGATACTTATTTTAAAATATTTCCTTTGTATATATATCCAGAAGTGGGCTTGCTGGATCATATAAGTAGTTCTGTTTTTAATTTTTTGAGGAACTTCCATACCATAATCCATAGTAGCTGCACCAGTTTACATTGCCACCAACAGTGTACAAGGGTTCCCTTTTTTTCCACATCCACACCAACACTTGTTATCTTTTGTCTTTTTGATGACAGCCATTCTAACATGTGGGAGGTGATTTCATTCTGCTCAAGTTCTGAATCTTTTCAAGTCATGCTGGAATTATTGCAACAGCATTCTAAGTGACGCTACTATGACCTCACTTTGGAGAACATTCTTCAGTTAAAAGCAAAACAGACAGGACTTCCCAGGTGGCGCAGTTGTTGGGAGTCCGCCTGCCGATGCAGGGGACACGGGTTCGTGCCCCGGTCAGGGAGGATCCCACGTGCTGCGGAGCGGCCGGGCCCGTGGCCATGGCCGCTGAGCCTGAGCGTCCGGAGCCTGTGCTCCGCGGCAGAAGAGGCCGCAGCAGTGAGACGCCCGCGTATCCCCCCCCCCAAAAAAAAAACAAAACAGACAAACAAATACACATACAACCATCCAATAACTCTATTGAATCCTTAGAATGTAAAGGAAGTTCCTTGCATTATCATAATTTCTCACGATATAGACACTACTTTAACTCACCAATCTTAATCTCTCTCCTGTCTTTTCATGAACCTTCAAACTTGTTAGACTGGGATGTCTGACGTGCTTGTTGCAGTCTCTTCTCCCTGCTGCCAATTTTTTCTTCCAATTCTTTCCTCCAGAAATGCTACTCTTAAAACCTCTTTAATGAATTCTTACTTCACCTTGAAGATAAACTCAAGTCCTATTTTTTGTCTTGAAAATTTTCCTATCTGGCCAATATCTTCAACTTCTCAAATCCTAGATTAAGACCATCTTTTAATTCCTAAATGATTGGTAAGAAACAATCATTTTACAGCAGTCATATAACTCTCTTTTTACTTTTTGATGCTCTTTTACAACTATCCTTAAATTGGCATTGCTTTCCTATTTTTCATGCTCCTCTTATTAAATTTTTAAATATTGTACTTGTTATTTTATTTCAATCTGAGCACATTCCAAAACTGTCTTCCTGTCTTTTTGCTTCTCTTTCCTTCTTGTCTATCTTCCTCAAAGATCTCCCAAGTAAAGTATTTCTTCGCTACTGTGCTTGATTTCACTCTTCTGAATTTCCTTTCCAAGAATTCAATCCATTACCACTCTTCTAGAATATTCAGACCTTTTGGACTTAATTAGTTGGAATTTCTGTAATTCAGAGGAACTCACTCCTTTAGGAAAGATTTATAATATAACTTAGATGTTGCACAGAATATTGATAACAATTGATATCTATCCCTGTTTACTATGTGTTAGATATTGTTCTAAGCACTTTGCAATATTATCTTATTCACAGCAGCCCTAAGAGTTAGTTATTACTTCAGAGGAGAATATGAAGGCAGAGAGGAGTTAAAGAAATTGCCCAAGGCACCTAGCTAGGAAAAGACAGAATGGGATTCAAACCAAGAAAACCAAATTACAGAACTTAGTCTCCTAAAATAGGTAGCTAATGGTATAATAATATACAGCATCTGTCAGTAAATGCAAAGTCTCAAACAAAACCTGGATAAAAGTAAACTAGTACAAACCTTTGACCTAATAAGAATGTTGAGGTTTAATAATGTCTTTATAACACTAGCAGAAGTACACTGAAGCTCCAAATTCACTTCCAAGACTGGAAAGAAAAGGGGGAAATATTCCCCAAGGAAAATTATTTAACAAAATAAAGCTGTTAGCGTGGGACTTCCCTGATGGTCCAGTGGTTAAGACTCCGTTCTTCCACTGCAGGAGGCATGGGTTCGATCCCTGGTTGGGGAAGTTTCACATGCCATGCAGAGTGACATATATATGTATGTGTGAATATATATATATATATATATATATATATATATATATATATATATTAGCAATTACTTAGGAATACTTTTAGTTGTAGGGTGAGCTATTAGCCCCTTCTTGGTTGGACTTAAGTAGAATAGATCAGGTACCTCTCAGGGGATGCAGGAACTCCATTGGCTAGGCCATGATTAGCTCACTCATAGAGCCAGTGCTTTAACTGAGATAAATATAATAATTATGAGATTTCTATCCTTGATGTGTTTTTTAATGTCTCTCAGCCAAGCCTGAGAAACAATATATTCTGAGCTATTCCAATAAAATTTTCAAATTCTTCTGAGTTCTTTAAATTATTCTAATGCAATGAAAAAATCTGAAAAAAATATTTATGCATGCAGTAAATAATCATCCTCATAATAAAGCTACTCATACAAAAATTCATCAACTGTAAAATCATTGGTATGATTCAAAGTTTCAATTCCAAAATACAACTCATTCATAGTAAAAGTCTTTGAAAAAAGTTAACTTCATGCTAAAGAGGTAAGAGGGAATAATTCACATGGAAAATTTTACGTAGGGCCTTGAATATACTTAGGGCCTTGAATATACTTTTAAGTGGCTCAGTGTCTGCAAAGTGTCGACAGCCACTTGCTCTTGAAGGGAATTCATGCATTGTCTTGACATGTCTTTTACACTATGAATCTCAAACGTCAAATGAACAGGACCGTCCTTTCCCCTCATCTCTTTTTTTCATTAAAAAGCTGTAAAAAGATTTTTCAAGGCAAGACTAGTTTCAAACTAAGATTTATATCTTAGACT
Organism: Mesoplodon bidens; assembly: GCF_964165515.1. Classification (NCBI taxonomy): domain Eukaryota; kingdom Metazoa; phylum Chordata; class Mammalia; order Artiodactyla; family Ziphiidae; genus Mesoplodon; species Mesoplodon bidens. The sequence goes on along the minus strand of NC_138173.1, from coordinate 28,127,700 downwards.
CTTAATTGAGACCATCGCTTGGTTCTTATTCACTTTTCTGAATACAAATTGATGTCTGTTCTCTTCCAGCTTATTTCAAAAACCAGAATCTATCTGATGCCTCATACAAGAAAACATTGGCCAGAAGAGTGTTCTAAATTGCTCTAAAATGTAATGTTTTGAGGATGAGTAGAATATCAACCATCTAGTACTCATTTAGCACTCAAGACTAAGCTCCATTCTAAAAAACAGAGTTGATTGATTTTTTTTTTACTTTTAGGTGAGTTAGATAGGAAAGAACTTGAATTTTTAAATCTATTATTTAAATTTATTATATTTATAATAAAAAATGTATTTTATGATATATTTTAATAAATTTACATAGGCAATACATATGTTACATATACATTTATTTATATTAAATATATTTATAATAATTTTAATATAAAACATTTTATCTTCATGTAATATAATATTTATTAAATATTAAGCTATAGTATTTAATAATATAATCCCAACCTTAGGTCCAGGACGACATTAGAAAAGACAGGCAGTGTGTTCCTTAGGCACCATGGTGACCTCCATGACACTCCTTTTCGTCTGTTTATATCTATCCTGGTCTCTGATAGATGAACTCCAAGACAGTTCTCAATAAATGTGTCCACTTCCTACATATATATCCAAAATAGAGAGAGACCATGGGAAGTTGTATTTCAAAGATTTTTGAGGAGATTCCAGAGACCATAAATGTCTGCAAGAACAACTTGTGTATGCTTGTAAGGAAGGGATGAGGGAGGCTGAATACATGATGTAGACAGTGGTTCCAGCTCTGGCTGGTATCAGAATTGCCTAGATAGCCTTGGAAAACACTGCATCGATTGACTTACATGAATTAACAGAATCAGACTCTGGGATGAGCCTTCATGCCTCACTCCAGGATAAAGATTTTTTAAATTTTTTCTTAATGACATTATTTTACTAATCATTTACTGGTGTATAGGAAAGAAAGTTCCTCTTATATCACCACATATTTGAAGGTGTAAGATCTGAAATTTCACTTAATTTCCTTTCACAATTCCCTAACCTTTTACCATAAGCAAATATTTCCTTGTGTTATATTTTCTCTGACAATTTTTTCTGCTGGCATATTTAATTTCAATTTATGTTTGTGACACTTAAACATTTTATTTCATAATCACTGTAGCAAATTTATCAAAGGAAGAATTTTGCTCCCTAATTTACATTAAGAAGAGAAGCACGTTAAACTTTTATCAATATTTCTTCCCATTAAAATTTTATTCTATTTTATTTTTTTAACATCTGTATTAGAGTATAATTGCTTTACAGTGGTGTGTTAGTTTCTGCTTTATAACAAATTGAATCAGTTATACATATACATATGTCCCCATATGTCTTTCCTCTTGCATCTCCCTCCCTCCCACCCTCACTATCCCACCCCTCTAGGTGGTCACAAAGCACCGAGCTGATCTCCCTGTGCTATGTGGCTGCTTCCCACTAGCTATCTATTTTACGTTTGGTAGTGTAAATATGTCCATGCCACTCTCTCACTTTGTCCCATCTTACCCTTCCCCCTCCCTGTATCCTTAAGTCCATTCTGTAGTAGGTCTGCATCTTTATTCCCGTCTTTCCTCTAGGTTCTTTTGACCTTTCTTTTTCTTTCTTTTTTTAGGTTCCATATATATGTGTTAGCATACAGTATTTGTTTTCCTCTTTCTGACTTACTTCATTCCGTATGACAGTCTCTACGTCCAGCCACCTCACTACAAATAAATAAGTTTCATTTCTTTTTAAGGCTCAGTAATATTCCATTGCATATATATGCCACATCTTCTTTATCCATTCATCTGTTGATAGACACTTAGGTTGCTTCCATGTCCTGGCTATTGTAAATAAATCTAAAATGAACATTTTAGTACATGAATCTTTTAGAATTATGGTTCTCTCAGGGTATATGCCCAGTAGTGGGATTGCTGGGTCATATGGAAGTTCTATTTTTAGTATTCAAGGAACCTCCATACTGTTCTCCATAGTGCCTGTATCAATTTACATTCCCACCAACAGTGCAAGAGGGTTCCCTTTTCTCCACACCCTCTCCAGTATTTATTGTTTGTAGATTTTTTGATGATGGCCATTCTAACAGGTGTGAGATGATATCTCACTGTAGTTTTGATTTGCATTTCTCTAATGATCAATGATGTTGAGCATTCTTTCATGTGTTTGTTGGCAATCTGGATATGTTCTTTGGAGAAATGTCAACTTAGGTCTTCTGACCATTTTTGGATTGGGCTGTTTGTTTTTTTGATATTGAGCTTCATGAGCTGCTTGTAAATTTTGGAGATTAATCCTTTGTCAGTTGCTTCATTTGCAAATATTTTCTCCCATATGAGGGTTGTCTTTTCGTCTTGTTTATGGTTTCTTTTGCTGTGCATAAGCTTTTACGTTTCATTAGGTCCCATTTTTTAATTTTTGTTTTTATTTCCATTTCTCTAGGAGGTGGGTCAAAAAGGATCTTCCTGTGATTCATGTCATAGAGATTTCTGCCAATGTTTTACTCTAAGAATTTGATGGTGTCTGGCCTTGGATTTAGGCCTTTAAGCCCTTTTGAGTTTAGTTTTGTGTATGGTGTTAGGGGGTGTTCTAATTTCATTCTTTTACATGTAGCTGTCCAGTTTTCTCAGCACCACTTATTGAAGAGGCTGTCTTTTCTCCACTGTATATTGCTGCCTCCTTTACCAAAGATAAGGTTACCATAAGTATGTGGGTCTATCTCTGGGCTTTCTATCCTGTTCCATTGATCTATATTTCTGTTTTTGTGCCAGTACCATACTGTCTTGATTACTGTAACTTTGTAGTATAGTCGGAAGTCAGGGAGCCTGATTCCTGCAGCTCTGTTTTTCTTTCTCAAGATTGCTTTGGCTATTCGGGTTCTTTAGGGTTTCCATACAAATTGTGAAATTTTTTTGTTCTAGTTCTGTGAAAAATGCCATTGGTAGTTTGATAGATACTGCATTGAAACTGTAGATTGCTTTGTGTAGTAGAGTCATTTTCACAGTGCTGATTCTTCCAATCCAAGAACATGGTATATCTCTCCATCTATTTGTATCACCTTTAATATTTTCATCAGTGTCTTATAATTTTCTGCATACAGGTCTTCTGTCTCCTTAGGTAGGTTTATTTCTAGATATTATATTCTTTTTGTTGCAGTGGTAAATGGGAGTGTTTTATTAATTTCTCTTTCAGATATTTCATCATTAGTGTATAGGAATGCGAGAGATTTCTGTGCATTAATTTTATATCTTGCTATTTTACCAAATTCATTGATTAGCTCTAGCAGTATTCTGGTAGCATCTTTAGGATTCTCTATGCATAGTATCATGTCATTTGCAAACAGTGACAGCTTTACTTCTTCTTTTCCAATTTGGATTCTTTTATTTCTTTTTCTTCTCTGATTGTTGTCGCTAAAACTTCCAAAACTATGTTGAATAAGAGTGGTGAGAGTGGGTAACCTTGTCTTGTTCCTGATCGTAGTGGAAATGGTTTCAGTTTTTCACCATTGAAGATGATGTTGACTGGCGGTTTGTCATATATGGCCTTTATTATCTTGAGGAAAGTTCCCTCTATGCCTACTTTCTCGTGAGTTTTTATCACAAATGGGTGTTGAATTTTGGCAAAAGCTTTCTCTGCATCTATTGAGATGATCATATGGTTTTTATCCTTCAATTTGTTAATATGGTGTATCACTTTGATTGATTTGCATATATTGAAGAATCCTTGCATTCCTGGGATAAACCCCACTTTTTCATAGTGTATGATCCTTTTAATGTGCTGTTGGATTCTGTTTGCTAGTATTTTGTTGAGGACTTTTGCATTTGTGTTCATCAGTGATATTGGATTGTAGTTTTCTTTCTTTGTGACATCTTTGTCTCATTTTGGTATCAGACTGATTGGGGCCTCATAGAATGAGTTTGGGAGTGTTCCTCTCTCTGCTATATTTTGGAAGAGTTTGAGAAGGATAGGTGTTAGCTCTTCTCTAAATCTTTGATAGAATTCGCCTGTGAAGCCATCTGGTCCTGGGCTTTTGTTTGTTGGAATATTTTTAATCACAGTTTCCATTTCAGTGCTTTTGATTGGTCTGGTCATATTTTCTATTTCTTCCTGGTTCAGTCTTGGAAGGTTGTGCATTTCTAAGAATTTGTCCATTCCTTCCAGTATGTCTATTTTATTGGCATAGAGTTGCTTGTAGTAATCTCTCACGATCTTTGTATTTCTGCAGTGTCAGTTGTTACTTCTCCTTTTTCATTTCTAATTCTATTTCTTTGAGTCTCCTCCCTTTTTTTCTTGATAAGTCTGGTTAATGGTTTATCAATTTTGTTTATCTTCTCAAAGAACCAGCTTTTAGTTTTATTGATCTTTGCTATCATTTCCTTCATTTCTTTTTCATTTATTTCTGATCTGAACTTTTGATTTCTTTCCTTCTGCTAACTTTGTGGGGTTTTTTTGTTCTTCTTTGTCTAATTGCTTTAGGTGTAAGGTTAGGTTGTTTATTTGAGATGTTTCTTGTTTCTTAACGTCCCATTAAAATTTTAAATAACAATTGTTAGTGTTCATCATTAAAATCTGAAGCAGAATGTTGGTACTCATGTTTATTCCATTCACAATTTCATTTTTCTCTCCCCATTATAAAAACTTCTTTTGGTTTCCCCATGCAACTCAAAGCACAGCTATAGAAGTGGAGTTGTATTCTCTAAGGTATTTCAGACCTCTGTGATTGAGTTTTTAGAGTATTATATATGACTATAACTTACATAACTGTAATAATAGTTAACATTTATGAACAATTACTATGTGCCAAGAACAGTGCTAAATCCTTGATTTAAATTTTCTTTTTTTATCTCCATTTCACTGATTAGGGACCTGAGATTTGGGAGTTTAAGAAACTGACTAAATTAATAAAACTAGCTTGTAAGTGTCGGAGTCTACAAGGGTGAATGCAACTTCTAGAAGTACATATATATTAATAGTGTTTTCAGTCACAGTTGGGCAATGGACTGAAGTATACAATATTTAGTACTGATTTATTTATTAACAATTTTATTGAACCTAGAATTAAAATTAATGTAATAAGATATGCAGGGCTGTAAAAAAACTCGACCTTAAATACTCACATGTCAACTGATACCATAGACAGTACATCATGCATATTTATTCCCTTTGGTAAGTGACTAAATTAAAGACACAAATTTGAATCATGGTTCTTATAGTAGAGTACCTGTTGCCTAGTAGGCTCATATGTGTCCATTATGCTCATTATCACCCTTTCTTTTTACTGAACAGGGTCAGGATAGAGATTCATGCATACTTTTGGAAATCTTATTCAAAATCATTTTCTTACAGGAGAATGGAGACATTTAGTTATAAATTAAAGTATCCAGTTAGCAGAACTATTTGGGTTGCTTGTTTCCCACACTTTATTTTAAGACAAATCTAAGGAAAGCAATATCTTCTTACCGACATGCCGGTTTTCCCATTTTGAGTAGTATTTGCTGAATGATAGATGTTTCTTTTGGAGAGAGTTTTTCTCAGTGCTCTAATACTGAATTCTAAACTCCTGATAAGTTTAAAACAAAGACTACTGAGCATCTGCCCTTGTAAAGCAGAGGTTTGCAATAAAAAATGGATTCCACCTCAAAGTAGTCGAGAGAACAGGAAATGCTACTGAACAACTGCACTGAGACATAAAGAGAAGCTATTCCAGCCTCCGGACTTGAGGGCAGGACACATATGCATTCAAAACAAAAGATTGCTTCAGACTTAAAAGTTTTTAAAAATAGGATCTGATGATCATTGAAAGAAATAAGTATGTACTAATGATTTTTTTGGAACAGATCAACTTGACCTTTCATTTTTCATGAAGTCCTCCAATAAATGCATTTACTGTTTTTCTCTCCCAGAACCCCTAACAATTAGTTTGATTCCTGTGATTCAAATGGCATTCTGAAAAGCTTTTATGAGGAGTAGAAGGGCAGAGGGAACAATGTTGTTCAAGGAGTGACAGAAATATTCACCGACTGCAAGCAAAGTAATAAAAGAAAACAGATGTCATCATTTAAAAATCTAAGCACATCCTACGTTTCTAGTCATGACTGCATATGTGTGTGTGTTTCTGTTTTTTGTTTTTTGTGTTTTTTTCTTATCAAATACAGCATGATTTCTTCTAAACTAGATGTCACATCTTCCAATGCTTCTTGATACTTTATAACATCAACCATAATGAGGCAGAAGTCCCTTAATAAAACATTGTAATATGTTAGTCAAAGGATTATGTAATAGATCAGTAAAAACATCTTTGCTGAGTCTTAATTAGCTAAATGGCTAAAAATACTACATGCATATTCTTGTCAACAGTATATCATTATTAGAACATGTACTGTGACTCAGAACAATACCATCACAGAGGGCAAGCATTAGTCTTACTTAATCTGCTTCACGGTTTTTCATCTTTGTGTTCAGAAAAGCAGTCAGTGGGAGCAGCAGAGAAATAAAAGTGAAATGAGAGAAAAGTGAAAAAGAAAAAGATTTTGGATACAGATTTAGAGAAAAAGAGGGAAGAAATACTGAATAGAGTAGACTGAAATAAAACAGTACAAAAATGAATAGACAGACTCGGAATACTGAAGCTGTGGTTCAGAGGAATTTTTAAAACCAATCAGAGCACACTTTTACATGATGATATAATCACTGTGTACCTTTTTAGATTTACATAGGATACAGGATTTCATATACATTCATTAGTTAAATTTCTGTGATCAGAGAACAGCCCAGAGAGCATTTTAGTTGTCTTTTAAAGGTAGATAGCCCTATTGCTGAGGAAATGATGAATCAATGGTAGGTTATGACTTTGAATATGGGCTTCAAATGACTGAAAATACTGTCTCAGAAGACCTTGTTAATTTGAATTAAAAATCAATTAGCTAATTGAGATTTTAAAAATTTAGACATATACTCACCCAACAGACAGGAAAGGCTCCTTTGACTCAAGTCTATGAAAAAAGATACAAAAATTTTATTTTAATATAACAATTTGCTGTACAATTAAAATTGATTTTATATGAATCTGACAGAATTATTATACCTGTTTGGATAAAAATGCATAATTTGGAACTAGTACAAATCTACAAATAATATATTAAGAACTAATCTGGACTAATTCAAATTCTGGCTGGATTAATGCAGAGGCTAAATAAAATTAGAGAGACATGGAATGGAAACATAGCATTTAATTAAGATAATAATATTATTAGTCTAATTCTGATTTGCACTCTCTACATTTACTTATTTTCTTTTTTACAGCAGTTTGTAGAATTTTTAATACATCTATTTATAGTTGTAGTAGTGAAAAAATTTATTATATATTTGCTTAAATATTGACTGAATAATTTGTTTCCAGTAAATATTTTGTAATGAAGAGAGAAGCAGCATACCATTCGTAGTCATTTATTGGCAGTAAAACAACTTAGGGCAGGGGAAGCCAGGTCACAGATTAGGGTTCTCCTGCCTCCTCTGAGTCTCCAAAGAACCAGGTATTCTTTGTACCTCCTAACATATTAAAGGAAAATTGTAATCCTGAAGGCCCTGGCTAGTTGTGACATCTTGAGCAAGCCACTAAAAACCTTCTGGGTCTTACTTTCTCCACTATAAAACAGGCTAAGATTGCTTCCAGCTAATGTTCTGATTTCATAAATTAACTATATCTTTGCAAAAAGTAAATAAATCAGGAAACGATCCACTGTTACACCTTTCTTAATTAATAATTAAGGAGACCAGTTAGTAGATGTAGTTTTAAACTTATGACTATGGGTTAAATGTAGGCAAATGCTGAGGACATTTTAATCTAAACCTTACTGTTTAAAATTTTTAAGAAGCATTCATGTTTTAAACTATTTTATTAATATATAACTAGTTGTAGGAAAATGGCAAGAAATTTAATTCTGCAAAAAACATTTGCTGAGCACCAGCTGATTATGCTTTGACATGTAAAACTGATGAGACTACCTTAGAATTAAGTCAAAGGCTTTACTTTTATATGAGTCTAAGCAATAAAGACAATGACCACTTTCTTTGTCCTATTTCATACCGTGTATATAAAAAATGGCTTAGGATAGCCTCATCCACCAGAGAGCAGACAGCAGAAGCAAGAAGAACTATAATCCTGCAGGCTGTAGAAAAATAAAACACATTCACAGAAAGATAGACAAGATGAAAAAGCAGAGGGCTATGTATCACATGAAGGAACAAGATAAAACTCCAGAAAAACAACTAAATGAAGTGGAGATAGGCAACCATCCAGAAAAAGAATTCAGAATAATGATAGTGAAGATGATACAGGACCTCGGAAAAAGAATGGAGGCAAAGATTGAGAAGATGCAAGAAGTGTTTAACAAAGATCTAGAAGAATTAAAGAACAGGCAAACAGAGATTAACAACACAATAACTGAAATGAAAATTACACTAGAAGGAATCAATAGCAGAATAACTGAAGCAGAAGAATGGATAAGTGACCTGGAAGACTAAATGGTGGAATTCACTGCTGTAGAACAGAATAAAGAAAAAAGAATGAAAAGAAATGAAGACAGCCTAAGAGACTTCTGGGACAACATTAAACCCAACAACATTCGCATTATAATGTTCCCAGAAGGAGAAGAGAGAAAGCACCCAAGAAAATATTTGAAGAGATTATAGTCGAAAACTTCCCTGACATGGGACAGGAAATAGACACCCAAGTACAGGAAGCACAGAGAGTCCCATACAGAATAAACTCAAGGAGAAACATGCTGAGACACATAGTAGTCAAATTGGTGAAACTAAAGAGAAAGAAAAATTACTGAAAGCAGCAAGGGAAAAATGAAAAATAAAATACAAGGGAACTCCCATAAGGTTAACAGATGATTTCTCAGCAAAAACTCTAGAAGCCAGAAGGGAGTGGCATGCTATACTTAAAGTGATGAAAGTGAAAAGCCTACAACCAAGATTAATCTACCGGGCAAGGATCTCATTCAGAGTCAATGTAGAAATCAAAAGCTTTACAGACAAGCAAAAGCTAAGAGAATTCAGCACCACAAAACCAGCTCTACAACAAATGCTAAAGGAACTTTTCTAAGTGGGAAACACAGAGAAGAAAAGAACCTACAAAAACAAACCCATAACAGTTAAGAAAATGGTAATAGGAACATACATATGGATAATTAACTTAAATGTGAATGGATTAAATGTTTCAACCAAAAGACACAAGCTTGCTGAGTGGATACAAAAACAAGACCTTTATATATGCTGTATACAAGAGATCCACTTCAAACCTAGGGACACATTCAGACTGAAAGTGAGGCATGGAAAAATATATTCCATGCAAATGCAAATCAAAGGAAAGATGGAGGAGCAATACTCATGTCAGATAAAATAGACTTTAAAATAAAGAATGTTACAGGAGACAAGGAAGGACACTACATAATGATGAACAGATCAATCCAAGAAGAACATATAACAATTATAAACATATATACACCCAACATAGGAGCACCTCAATACATAAGGCAACTGCTAACAGCTCTAAAAGAGGAAATTGACAGTAACACAATAATAGTGGGGGAATTTAACACCTCACACTGATGAATAGACCATCCAAACAGAAAATTAATAAGGAAACACAGGCTTTAAAAGACACAATAGACCACATAGATTTAATTGATATTTATAGGACATTCCATCCAAAAACAGCAGATTACACTTTCTTCTCAAGTGTGCATGGATCATTCTCTAGGATAGACCACACATTGTGTCACAAGTCAGGCCTCAGTAAATTTAAGAAAATAGAAATCATATCAAACATCTTTTTTGACCACAACACTATGAGATTAGAAATCAATTACAGGGAAAAAATGTAAAAAACACAAACACATGGAAGCTAAACAATAGGTTACTAAATAACCAAGAGATCATTGAAGAAATCAAAGAGGAAATAAAAACAAATACCTAGAGACAAAGGACAATGAAAACACGATGATCCAAAACCTATGGGATGCAGCAAAAGCAGTTCTAAGAGGGAAGTATATACCAATACAATCCTACCTCAAGAAACAAGAAAAAATCTTAAATAAAGAAACAAACCTCACACCTAAAGAAACTAGAGAAAGAAGAACAAACAAAACCCAAAGTTAGCAGAAGGAAAGAAATCATAAAGATCAGAACAGAAAAAAAATGAAATAGAAACAAAGAAAACACAGCAAATATCAATAAGACTAAAAGCTGGTTCTTTGAGAAGATAAACAAAATTGATAAACCATTAGCCAGACACATCAAGAAAAAGAGGGAGAGGACTCAAATCAATAAAGTTAGAAATGAGAAAGGAGAAGTTACAACAGACACCACAGAAATACAAAGCATCCTAAGAGACTACTACAAGAAACACTATGCCAATAAAATGGACAACCTGGAAGAAATGGACAAATTCTTAGAAAGGTATAACCTTCTTAGACTGAACCAGGAAGAAACAGAAAATATGAACAGACCAATCACAAGTAATGAAATTGAAACTGTGATTAAAAATTTTCCAACAAACAAAATTTCAGGACCAGATGGTTTCATGGGTGAATTCTATCAAGCATTTAGAGAATTGCTAACACACTTCCTTCTCAAACTCATCCAAAAAACTACAGAAGAAGGAACACTCACAAACTCATTCCATGAGGCCACCATAACCCTGATACAAAAACCAGACAAAGATACTACAAAAAAAGAAAAGTACAGACCAATATCACTGATGAATATAGATGCAAAAATTCTCAACAAAATATTAGCAAACAGAATCCAACAGCACAATAAAATGTTCATACACCATGATCAAGTGGGATTTAAACCAGGAATCCAAGGATTCTTCAATATAGGTAAATTAATCAATGTGATACACCATATTAACAAATTGAAGTATACAAACCATATGATAACCTAAGTAGATGCAGAAAAAGCTTTTGACAAATTTCAAAACCCATTTATGATAAAAACTCTACAGGAAGTGGGCACAGAGAGAACCCACCTCAACATAATAAAGGCCAAATATGACATACCCACAGCAAACATCATTCTCAATGGTGAAAAACTGAAAGCATTTTCACTAGGATCAGGAACAAGACAAGGATGTCCACTCTTACCACTATTATTCAACATAGTTTTGGAAGTCCTAGCCATGGCAATCAGAGAAAAAAAAGAAAGAAAAGGAACCCATATTGGAAAAGAAGAAGTAAAACTGTCACTGTTTGCAGATGACATGATACTATACATAGAGAATCCTAAAGATGCCACCAGAAAACTACTAGAGCTAATCAATGCATTTGGTAAAGTTGTAGGATACAAAATTAATGCACAGAAATCTCTTTCATTCCTATACACTAATGGTGAAAAATCTGAAAGAGAAATTAAGGAAACACTGCCATTTACCATTGCAACAAAAAGAATAAAATACCTAGGAATAAACCTACATAGGGAGACAAAAGACCTGTATGCAGAAAACTATAAGACACTGTTGAAAGAAGTTAAAGATGATACCAACAGATGGAGAGATACACAATGTTCTTGGATTGAAAGAATCAATATTGTGAAAATGACTATACTACCCAATGCAATCTACAGATTCAATGCAATCCCTCTAAATTACCAATGGCATTTTTCACACAACTAGAACAAAAATCTTAAAAATCGTATGGAGACACAAAAGACCTCGAATAGCCAAAACAGTCTTGAGTTAAAAAGACGGAATTGGAGGAATCAGACTCCCTGACTTTAGACTATACTACAAAGCTACAGTAATCAAGACAATACGGTACTGACACAAAAACAGAAATATAGTTCAATGGAACAAGATAGAAAGCTGAGAGATAAACCCACACACCTATGGTCAACTAATCTATGACAAACGAGGCAAGGATATATCATGGAGAAAAGACAGTCTCTTTAATAATGGTTCTGGGGAAAGTGGGCAGCTACATGTAAAAGAATGAAATTAAAACACTCCCTAACACCACACACAAAAGTAAACTCAAAATGGATTAAAGACCTAAATGTAAGGCCAGCCCCTTTAAAATTCATAGAGGAAAACATGGGCAGAATACTCTATGACATAATTCACAGCAAGATCACTTTTGACCACCTCCTAGAGAGATGGAAATAAAAACAAAAATAAACAAATGGGCTCTAATGAAACTTAAAAGCTTTTGCAAACAAAGGAAACTACAAACAAGGCAAAAAGACAACCTTCAAAATGGGAGAAAATATTTGCAAATGAATCAAGAGACAAAGGATTAATCTCCAAAATATATAAAGAGCTCATGTAGCTCAATATTAAAAAAAACAAACAATCCAATCCAAAAATTGGAAGAAGACCTAAATAGAAGTCTCCAAAGAAGACATACAGATGGCCAAGGACCACATGAAAAGCTGTTCAACATCATTAATTATTAGAGAAATGCAAAACAAAACTACAATGAGGTATCACCTCATACCAGTTAGAACTGGCATCATCAGAATATCTACAAACAACAAATGCTGGAGAGGGTGTGGAGAAAGGGAACTCTCTTACACTGTTGGTGTGAATGTAAATTGATACAGCCAGTATGGAGAACAGTATGGAGGTTCCTTAAAAAACTAAAAATAGAATTACCATATGACCCAGCAATCCAATTTCTGGGCATTTACCCAGAGAAAACCATAATACAAAAAGACACATACACCACAATACTCATTGCAGCACTATTTACAATAGCCAGGTCATGGAACCAATGTATATGCCCATCAACAGACAAATGGATAAAGAAGATGTGGCACATATATACAATGGAATATTACTAAGCCATAAAAAGAAACGAAGTTGACATTTGTAGTGAGGTGGATGGACCTAGAGACTGTCATACAGAGTGAAGTAGGTCAGAAGGAGAAAAACAAATACCATGTGCTAACACATATATATGGAATCTAAAAAAAATATGGTCATGAAGAACCTAGGGGCAAGACGGGAATAAAGACACAGACCTACTAGAGAGTGGACTTGAGGACACGGGGAGGGGGAAGGGTAAGCTGGGACAACGTGAGAGAGTGGCATGGACATATATACACTACTAAACGTAAAATAGATAGCTAGTGGGAAGCAGCCACATAGCACAGGGAGATCAGCTCAGTGCCTTGTGACCACCTAGAGGGGTGGGATAGGGAGGGTGGGAGGGAGGGAGACACAAGAGGGAAGAGATATGGGAACATATGTATATGTATAACTGATTCACTTTGTTATAAAGCAGAAACTAACACACCATTATAAAGCAGTTATACTCCAATAAAGATGTTAAAAAATGTGGTACATATATACAATGGAATATTACTCAGCCATAAAAAAGGAACAAAATTGGGTCATTTGTAGAGACATGGATGAATCTAGAGACTGTCATACAGAGTGAAGTAAGTCAGAAAGAGAAAAACAAATATCACAAATTAACACATATATGTGGAATCTAGAAAAATGGTATAGATGAAGTGGTTTGCAGGGAAGAAATTTAGATACAGATGTAGGGAACAAACGTATGGACACCAAGGGGGGAAAGTGGCTGGGCGTCAGTGGTGGTGTGATGAACTGGGAGATTGGGGTTGACATGTATACACTGATGTGTATAAAATGGATGACTGATAAACTGCTGTTTAAAAATGAATAAAATAAAATTCAAAAAAATAGCTTATTAGAAATATGCCTTTGTCCACTTACAGGCTGAGCCGATATGGTTCTTTGCCTAATGTCCTGCTTCTTTGGGTGAACAATTATAGCAGGGAGAGACTCTTTTAGGGAGCAGCTGCCCTAGCAAACCCTCTAAACAGCAGCATATAAGGAAGAAGCAGAGAAAACCAATAGTTGGTGTTAAGAGTTGGAGGCATATATTTATGTAAACTTTTCTTCTCCTAAATTCCAATATTATTCCTGCCTCCATGTAAATTATTGGCTTGTTTTTCCCATACATTTATGATATGGATAGGTAAACAGATCTAAGAGAAAAATACTGAAGATAAATAGTGAAATATGTTTGGATATGCTTGTTTTATAAGACACAACTAGTGCCAAATGATGAAAAGAAATTATCTTGAAGAAATGAGGGGGATTCTATAGAACATGATGCAGAAGACAGTTAACTTATTTGGAACATCAACATGATGATGATGTCACTTCTCTCTTATTTTTCCATCTAATAACACTTGAGAAATAGCTAACATGAGGGTATGAATAGAATACCTTCTCCCCGTGTTTGCCAGTAATTCAGCCTAACATCAGTCAGACCGCAGTGCATGTGTGTTATTTGCTTGTGTAAGGTGCTAGTCTCCAGTCGCCTAGTTCTCCATTTCCCATGGCCTACACTGGGGCCCTTGCCTCTCACTTCTGCATGCTTCTTAGTGGCATTGAATAATATAGTAAACACATTTTAAAACATTTAATGTATGACTCCCCTTTCATTCTGCACATCTTAATTAGCATTGTCTGGTCAATTTTTCCTTTATATTCCTCTTATTTCTCTCTTCACTCGGTTCCCAGGCTAGTTCTCATCAACTATCACAGCCTAGCTGGTCTCTCCAAATGCAATTGCTTTGTTCAGAGTTGCTCCAACTTGATACACTGGACTCACACTAAGCTTCCTTCCATGCTGCCACCCACACTACTTGTTTAGAAACTGCATTTGTGCTACTTTACTTATGGGCATCATAATCAACATGAATAGAGGCAAGACCCACCACTTGCCTTTCCCTGTGCAATTACTAGAATGCTGACTTCAGAATGTGTTTGAAGTAATATTTATTGATTGATTTTCCCTTTTTTTCTGAAGTAAGTAGCTGTTGGATTGGAGCATATAGGAACATATGTTGCCCCACTGACCCCAGGGATTTATATGGTTAGTCTTACTATCTACTTAGTTGTCTCCTTCGACTTTTACCACTTGACTCACCATTTCAACCATCTCCTTCCAAGTGCTCAATATAATATCTCAGAAGAAAATCCAAAGTTTTCAAAATGATGTTGGATAGGGTTCTGACTGATGTTCTACAAACCAGGGGTTTGCAAACCCCAGTCTATAGGCCAAATCCTGCTCACCACCTGATTTTACACAACCTGAAGCTAAGAGCTTTTTTTACATTTTTTAATGTTTGGAAAATATCAAAAGAAGAATAATATTTTGTGAGTCATGAAAATTTTATGCAATTCAAATTTCAGTGTCCAGAAATAAAGTTCATTGGGACACAGTCATGCTCATTCATTTATATATTGTTTAAGACTGTTTTTGTGCTACAGTAGTAAGTTGAGTCGTTGTAACAGGAACTGAATGTCCACAATCTTAAAATATTTACTTTATGATCTTTAGAGAAAAAAAGTGTGCCATCACTTGAAATATGATTATATTGTGGGAAGGAATTGGAAACAATTTCTCAAAAGTGGCACTCTTTATTTTGCTCCTATCAAGGTATTCTCCCAGACTTCAAAGTTCAGAATAATTTGAATTCCTTCTCTACACCACCAATTCAGTCTCTGACCCTACTGACAGATTAATTCCCCTAAGTGCTCTTTTCATGTCACCACCTTTCTTGATGATTTCAATAACTACAGAATGATGCCCAAACTTTTCAACTGTCATTTGAAAGCTCTTCACAAACGTGCCTCACACCAACTTTCCATGTTATTCTTTATCACTTCTATTACTAACTACTTTATTCTAGGAAATTTGTCTATATATAGTCCAAACAAATCTGATTTAGCTTTGCTTTGGTGTCTTTAAATTTTGTTTCTATACTGGAATATTGTTTTTTTTCCCCTTCTTTTCCCTATCAAACTCTATTTATCTTTTGAGTTTATCTAACTTAAAAAGCCATTCTTGACACCTTCATCTTACAGGGCCAATCCTGTCTCTAAACTTCTATTACTTATTATCTCCAACACTATGCTATAGTCTCAAGACAATAGTCCTTGTTAAAAAGCTAACTTAGAGTTTATTAAGATTGGTAAGAATGTTAAACTTGCCTCTCTGCTTGGATAAGAATCTCCTGACAGTTCTTTGTTAAGCTTTCCAATGGGCCCAGGAGGGAGATGTCTGCTGATGCTCTATGAGCTGAGCAGAAAGGCAAGGTTATTGTGCACTAGTTACTGTAAGTCATGAAGACAAGCATTTTCAGTGGTGACATGGAGCAGGAAATCTTGGTCCCCACAGAGGGGACCTTGATGGCCACGACTATGCCAAAGATAGGTAGTTAACTCTAAGGGTTGAAACTGCTTGAATCTACAAAAAGCTCATTTTTGTAATTTTCGTTCTGAAAAGTGAAAAAAAATGTAAAAGAAGAAAACTACTAGGAGAAACATCATTTTGGAGAAAATTGTTTATCAATTTGATCCTTAGAAACAGGTGATTACATTGTGATATGCCCAGAGAGAACTTTTCTGAGTTTTTTAATAAGGTAATTGTTCTGCAAAGAAAAGGATTGATTTTATCTTTCCTGGGATTTTCTTTTAACATGAAATAGGTAGTGAATTTAAGAATCCTTCATTCAGCACCCGCTAGAATTAAGAGTAGAATAAGGTAAACAAATCACAGTCTTTAGAAAAATAAGACACAGTAGAGAAATAAAATAAAATGAGAAATGAAGATCAATATTTGCAGCTAAAGGATTTATTATACTTTGTATTTAACAAGAACAAAAAACTAAACCAAATTTACTAAGGGCCAGACATTACTCAAAATGCTTTATAAACATTGACTTATTTAAACATCATGATACCTCTGAGGTAGATCTCATTTTGCAGAGGAGGAAACTGATGCCCAAAGATGCTAACTATCTTGCACAAGGTCACACAGCTGAAGAATGGTTGAAGTAGGATCTGAATTTAGGCAATCTGGCTCCAAAGTTCTTGAGGTCATGTCTTGCATGGTGTGCCGCCTCACATCTGTTTATTTATTTTGTTTGCATGTGCCTTATGGCATTTTCTCTCTTTATACATTCTGTGTTCTACTGAGAAATCATATTTGATTTCAAATGTCTTCAAGTGATGGATATTCACAAACTTAAGTCTGCAGCATTACACAATTTGTTTATGCATGGCTATATCCACTCACCATACAACTCCAATTGTAGGTGTCTTTAACTTAACATGCTCCAAATGAAATTAATCATCTTCTACTGTCATTCTGTTCCTCTTTATCCCTAACTGAATGGCATAATCAGCCATATGGATAATCAAACTAGAAAGATTAGAATCTTTCTCATTGACTCCTTTCTAGCAACATTCACTTTCAGTAGATTCTCCTAGTTCTGTTGTTTCTATTGTCAAAAGTCCTCTTGATTCTGTTCTTCCCTCCCTATTATTATCACAGTTCAAGTGGTCATCAACTTTTATGTGGGCTATTAGAATATTCTCTTCTGTGACCTTCCTTCTTCAGTATTTCTTTGGAATAGCCATATCTACTAGCAGAACTATCTTTCTACAATACAAATGTGATCATGTAATTCCCTTCATTACAAATATCTGAGTGCTTCTAGGAAATATTCCCTTATAAGTCACCATAGGTTGGTTAGGAATGCTTCATAACTGTTCCCATAATAGGCCCCTGTAACACTCAATCATGATGTATTAAAAATTGCAAACATATTTTCCAGGCTCCCTATTAAGACCATATACTCCTTGAAGGTAAGAACTCACTGTATTTCAAATACTTAGAATCATGTCTACTTCATAAGAGGCTCTTGGTAATGATTTTGTCAGATGAACTTTCCCTGACTTGCTCCCCCACCCCTACTTCCATTATTTGCCTACAGAATAAACCCTTTAATATAACTAAAAGTTCGTTCAAAATCTGGTTCTAGGGTACCTTACCAGTATTTTGTCTGCTACCACTTCAGCCTACAGATTCTATGCTCCAGCCAAGCTGAGCCAACTGCTCACCATCAAGTGACATCCTGCTTCCTCACATCTCTGTGCCTTGGCATATACTGGGTTTTGGCAGAAATGACATCAAGTACCTTGTTTTGGCAAAACTAGTGTTTTTTTATGAATCCAAAGTGACATAACTATGATCCCCTACTATATTTATAGGATTCTGTAGTTAAAATTATGGAGCAGCAACACTACCACCTGATCTATTCTCTTTAGCAGTGATAACCCACACGTGACCTACATTTAAGATGGATGTACCAAAGGGCTGAGAATGTAGCTTCCAGAATCAGACTGCCAGATTCTCGTCCTGACACTACCACCTTCTGGCTGCACAGCCTTGGAAAAGTAAGGCACTTTTCCTGCACCTCAATGGACTCATCGACAAAATGGAGGTAATAATAAACCTAACTCTTAGGGGTGTGGAGAGAATCAGATAAATAACTAAATACATCAGATACAGGGAGTCCAGGTTGGGGAATAAGTTGTTTAGCAGTTATATATTAATGAGTCATGTTGGGATATGTTGCAGAAGATATGCTGGAGGCAGAGGTGGAAATGTGGCCTGAAACTCAGGGAGGACATCTGGGGAAATACAGGTTTAGGAGTCATGTCATCAACCCATAGTTAGTATGTGACATCATAGGAGAGAATGAGGGCCCCAGAAAGAATGTGTAGAATGGGAAGAAAATGGTTTTAGAGGGAATATCTGGGGTCACTAACAGGCTTCCAGGCGTAGATGCAAAGTTCAGAAAGGGGCAGGAGAACTGTTTAGCCATTGGTACTAATCTGTAACTGGCATGGCACCCAGCACATAGCTGATGTCCACCAGTGTGGGCTGAGTGAGCAAATCTGTGCCTGGATCTGTCACCAGCCTTTAATCTGTTCTGTGGGATAGGAGTAAATAAAAAAAAGAAAATATTTCTCTCTGGAAGCAGCTCATGTGTGCTTAAACTAAGCTAGAAAGGAGGAGAAATGGAGAAGGATTACATTCTTAGATATGCATCAGAGTCTAGATTGAAATCTAGTGATGTTTGAAATACAGATTGTCAACCCTTGAATGAACGAATTAACTCATTAAAGGGGTGGAAAAACTTTTATCATTACGTACTATTTTTTTTTCTCAAAAAGAATTGATCTTCATCTGCATTTCAAATACTATGTTAAAGACAAACGTGATTGCAGGCATTTTATGTAAAGAACAGTGTGGCTGACTCCTATCTGTCCCATCACTCTCTCCTGGAGCCCTGGGAGAGTCTAATGATGATCACCATAGCCAGAGCTTACTATGTGCTAGAAACTATGCCAGGCCCTGTATACATGAAATTTTGACAACAGCAGATGAGAAAATAAGTTCAGAAACACAAAGTAATTTGCTCAAAGTCATACAGCAAAGTTATGGAGTCTGAATTCAATCACAGACCTGACTCCAAAGTCTATACTCTTAGCCTCTGCTCTATCCTCTAAGAAATGGGAAAGAACACAATAAATGCTACACACTGGCTGGGCCTCTGGTCTATCTGGCCCCACACAGGGCAGGGTGTGGTCCAGGTCATTGTGAGTTAACACTTGATAACCAATTGCTCTTTATTTATGGAGTAACTTGATATGCTATTTTACAAATAGCTTAATAACCTTCTTAAGGATTAGAGGAATCTTATTTTTATATTTAAAATTTAGCCTAAATTTCATCATTAGTCTTTTGTAATCTAAACACATCCACATTGCATTTTCATTATTCCAAGGTCCTCTAATTTAAATAGGCTTTGTTTTCAAAATAAGTGTTTAAATATGAGCAAAAATTATGATTTTGATCAAAGATAAGTACTTGTAAGGTGATTCTTAGATGCTGTCCTTTACTGAACATTAAAAAATAAAACAATTCTGTCAATATTTTTAAAATTCATTTATCACCAAAAGGTAAAAAAACAAAACAAAACAAAACAAAACAGACACACAAGCGTCTTCTTTATGTAACAGGAACCGAATATACATAGGGGAGTATTTTTTTGTTGTTGTTTTACACTTTTATTGGAGTATAATTGCTTTACAATCGTGTGTTAGTTTCTGCTTTATAACAAAGTGACTCAATTATACATATACTTATGTTCCCATATCTCTTCCTTCTTGTGTCTCTCTCCCTCCCACCCTCCCTATCCCACCCCTCTAGGTGGTTACAAAGCACCGAGCTGATCTCCCTGTGCTATGCGGCTGCTTCCCACTAGCTATCTATTTTACATTTGGTAGTGTATATATGTCCATGCCACTCTCTCACTTTGCCACAGCTTACCCTTCCCCCTCCCATAGGTGAGTTCTTTGACATTCAGTGAACGTCGGAATCTGTCTATGGTACTTATTCTTTTGGCTCTTCTCTCCTCATCTAACAAGAAAAAATAAAAGCAAAGGCAGCCCAGTCTTCTGTGCAGACTGACAAGGGCCCGGATGCCTAGGATCCCTTGCTGTGGGGAGCAATACAAGAGGCTTGTTAGGAAGGACAACCTCCTTGGTACCCGGTTTGGGAAGGAGCACTGGGCTGTGCAGGCGCCAACCTCCTCATCTCCATCAGCCCAAAGAAGTCTGAGTCCACATCATCAGTCAGTGTCTTTGGTGGAACAAGGGTTCAAAACGCTGTTGTCCACTGATCATAAGCAGCACTCAGAGCGTTCTCATGCCAACCATGGTGCTTTTCCAGGGGTTGCTACTTACAATGGTGTAATGTTAGAATAGATGCTCAAGGATTACCCCGTGTGTAGTCTTTTGCTGTGTCCTGTCAACCACACTGAGAAATTTGTGGCAAAGCAGAGCTCCAGGATGGGACTGCAATGGGATACTCTGGGCTGGCTAAGAATGGGAACTATTGTTTCCTTAAAAGCTTGTATGCCCTAAATCTGGGAGGTCAAATAAGCTTTAATTTTTATGTCAATGTGGACTAATTGATGGTGGCTGCTGGGAGAAACATGTTGACAAGAATTCTAAAACCTATTTAGGTCTCAGGGTGTAACAGTGCTGTAATTAACCTATGTCTGTGATAGAAATAGGAAGAGAAAGGAAAAGAATGGTGTCCAAATATGTATTTACCAACTTTGTGCTAATAGAAGGCACAGAAATTTGCTCAAACTTACAAAAGGAATAAAGAGGTATAGAGTCTGCAGTGAAACCTAGATTTCTAGACATATACCAATGTGTACAAATAATAATGTATTTTTACATTACTGAATCTGACACACTACTTAAGCATTTTGATACATTTAGTCCTCATAACCTCCCTGTGAAGTTGGTACCATTATCATATGTATTTTATACATAGGAAACAGAGTCAGAGAGGGATCGAGTAATTTCCCCAAGATCTATTAACCTAGAAAGTCATAGAGTAGGATGATAAATCAGGCAGTCTGATTAAGACTTTCAGTTCTTCATATGATAGTGTATCTTTACCATTTTCCTATATGTTATTTTTTGGTCATTGGAGGAGGTCAAATTCACCTCAAAGCTGTAGAGAGCCAGCTCCTGTGGTGGAATTTGCTACAATGGATTCCATTTCTCTGGAGTAAAAAAAAAAAAAAAAAAAAAAAAAGCTTTTCCCTTTATTTCCTGTGATACCCTTTTCAAGGGCTTTCATGTCCAATTGAAATCTCTGCTTAGGGCTCTCATCAGGCCCCCTGGTACATTCTATTTGCGGTTACCACCATCTGCGCTGCTGACTCCAGGAACAAGTTAATGGATGGCAGTGGTATCAACCAAGAATCTCAGTGGCAGTTTTGACATTCACAGTTATGACTTTTACCACCTTGGAAATTGAGGCTGCGGGGCTCATCTCCCTTGGACAGGAGTAATGTTCTTTCATAACTTTACTGGGAGGCTTGAGCCATGGCAAGAGGAATGGAGGTGAAGAATAAAGAGGAATCTCCTGGTAAGAAAGATCATTAACCATTGGCAGATTCCCCTGGGAGCCTTGAAACTCTTTCTCCAACTGGGAGTGGAGCTAGGGGTAGGGATGGTAGCTTTTTGGCCAAGGCAGAGTAGGGTGTCTCAGCCCTGCTCTGTTATGATTCCACAGTCAACCTCATCATACTTCACATTGCAAGGGAATGCACACAACTCTGGATGTTTCTATTAAAATAAGAAAAATGATTTTCTGAAAAGAGATACTTCCAAACTCAATTGTTTTCACGTTGGAAGATTTGCTCATCTCAGTTCCAACCCTATGTAGTGAAGGGACGTAAATTTAAGAAAAACTAGCAAGTGACTGCTCAGCTGTCTCTTTCAATTGTCTTCTTTAGTCACTTGCTAATAGCTGTTAAATCTTACAGAGAAACTGTGCATCTGCCAAGAGCACAGACGAGGGAGGCAAGTAATCAGTCACAGAGTTATCCAGCTTCCCATCTCAATCCTCAGCCCTGCTCTTTGTAGAATTCTAATGTCATTTATCTTTTCTCCTCCATTTTAAATGAAGCTATCAGAGCCAGTACATTTCTGGGCGGTCTTTTGATTACCAGTCACAATAAGTTGTTCAGAGTGTGAATGGTGCTGAATGACATAACACATGTATTTGTGGGGCCGCCCCAGTAGGCTGAGATGAGCAGTCGACTTTTGTCCTCACCTGCCTACCCTGCCCACCACCACGCCTCCCTCCAGTCCACACTGCTCACCTGTGCCCCACATTCTCACACCCATTTTGATCCCAGGTGCAACCTCACCCCTCTCCTCTGCCCTGTCTTAGTCAAACACTTGAGGTTCATTTAGCCTAACTTGTAGCTAATGTCTGATACAGGTTTGGAAACAATAACTCATGTTTGCATGTGTTGCTTAACTGTGTTTCTGCTCTTCCCAGTGACAAACTTGTCTGGCAGATAATCTCCTGCCCGAGTTCCTGTCTTGGTAACCTCAGGCCCTCTCAGACACAGCTCTCCATCCTTCTGGTTTAGAAAAAATTCTGGCTCTTAATGTCAGAATTTAATGACCTCCACGGTCACATGCTGACAAAATTGTGTGATGCAAATTGTCTGCCTGGGCTACTCAACATTACGTCCTCCTGGATTGTATTGAAAGTTCCACGTGACTGGCTAGGCTGTGTTTTAGGGCAGGCATTCATGATAGTGTCCCTCTAACTCTACAGCTATGGCTGTCTTACAAGAGCATGATTTTATAATTCCAGGTCCCATACTCTCCTGGGCTACTCCCTAAGTTAACTGTGCAGGATCTAGCCATGACCCCAAACCTGATGGATACAGTTTTGTTAAAGAGTGCAATGGTTTCCACAATGCTGAGTCCACTGGTGAATTATTAGTTTAACATGACCTTTGAGGGGCTGACCCAGTTGATTTTTATTTCCCAAAAATATATTCTCCTCTGGGTTTCATACCACTTAGTGTAACTATCTCACTAGTTGTTTCTTTTGAGTCTCCTTTGTTAGTTTCCGACTTCAAATATTAGTGTGTTCCAGAGCCCACTTCTTGGAATTCTTCCCTTTTCGATCTTTAATTATTCCTTTGGTGTTTGCTCTCATCCAGTCTCATGGCTTTGAGTACCATCTACATACTGATGACTCACAGATGTGGACACCCAGTCCAGACCTCCCACTGAACTCCCGATTGGGTATTCATCTGTCTACTTGACATATTCACTTGGATGCCTAATAGATATCTCAACTTTAGTATGTCCAAAAGCTACACTTCTAATCTCTACCACCTACCTTGGCCTACTGTAACCTCTGCTGTGGGTATTCCTTGGCTCACTTAACTGCAACTTCATATGTCCAGATGCTCAGTCCAAAATCCTTGGAGACATGTATGGTAGACAGTCTGGCCATCATCAGTTCCTTCTCTCCACCCATCAAGAGATGAAGTCTATGCTCCTCATCTTACATATGGACTGGCCTTGTGACTTGCTTTGATGAATAGAATATGTGACAGATGTGACACTGTACAATTTCCAACCCAGATTTTACAAGAATAGGCAGCATCTTCTTCCTTCTTGAACTAAGTCACTATGTGAAATTCTGACTAATCTGAGCCCACTGTGCTGTGATAAAGTCTAAGCTTACTGCAGGGCAAAACCATGTGGAGAAAGATGCTTGGCCACCACAGCTGTTCTAGCCAGCCCCAGCTGATGTACCAGATATGTAAGTGTAGAAGCCATCTTGGACCTCATACAGAACAGAACCACTCAACTGAACCCAGCTCAGATTGCTGGATATGACAAATAATACATTTTTTAAGCCAGTAAATTTTACGTAGCAGTAGAAAATAATATCCTTGACTCTGTACTTTCTCTTACAGGCCACATTCAATCTGTCAGTAAGTCTGTTGGCTCTGCTTTCAAAATATATCCATAACATAACCATTGTTTTCATCTCAGATGCTACCACTTCATCTGAGTCACCAAAACCTCCTGCCTGTTTTCCCATGTTCCTCCCTTGTTCTTTTATAAACTGTTCTCAACATAAAGCTAAAGTGACCCTTTAAAATTTAAGTCCTGTAATGGTACTCCTTTGCTTAAAACCTTCCAAAGACCCTCCATTTCACTCAGAGTAAAAGCCAAAGACGGCTTCCCTGGTGGCACAGTGGTTGAGAGTCCGCCTCCTGATGCGGGGGACGCGGGTTCGTGCCCCGGTCCGGGAGGATCCCACATGCCGCGGGGCGGCTGGGCCCGTGGGCCATGGCCGCTGAGACTGCGCGTCCGGAGCCTGTACTCCGCAACGGGAGAGGCCACGACAGTGAGAGGCCCGCGTACCGCAAAAAGAAAGAAAGAAAATAAGCCAAAGAACTACAATGGTCTACAAGGCTTTACATGACTTGGTGCCCCCCATTAAATCTCTACCATTTGCTTGGGGAAAATCAGCCTCCTTGCTTTTTCTTAACCACATGGGTATGTTTTTGCTTTAGGGCCTTCGTGCTGCTAGCTGCTCTGCACAGGACAATTTTCTCCCAGGTAAAACCTTACCTGCTTATCACCTCCTTCAAATCTTTGCTCAAATGTTACCTTCTCAGCTAGGTCTTCATGGACCACCCTATTGTAAATTGCAACACTTATCCCCTTCCCACTCCTTTATACCTCTTTCCTTGCTTTACATTTTCTTTAACACCTACCTTCTAACTTATGGTTAATTTCATTGTTTATTTTTGTTTATTATCATTTATCTTACACTTGAAGACCAGGTCAGGGATTCTTACACATTGGGTTAGCTGCTATATTCTCAGTTCCCAGAACAAACTCCAGTAGGTGTTTTGTTAATTACTTGATGAATGATTGTATCAGTGAATCTGTGTTTTCTTCTCCTCCATTAAACTCACTAGCTGTCTCTAATATAGTCTGAAGTTGGTCAATCCCTGGACCAGCTCTGTTTATAGAGGCTTAGAGATAAGTCATTCTTCGAGGCTTTGAGATTGTGTGGGCCATTCAAAATTTCTGGGGTTAGAAATTCTTCTCCAAGTCTCCATCATTCTACCATATACTCTTAGGGCTGACCCCATGTGAAATTCTTATTTTGCCTTTCTTCTCTCTCTGTCTCTCTCTGTCTCTCTCTCTCTCTCTGTCTCTCTGTCTCTATCATTTTGAGTTGTGGCTAACATTTGGTTTCTCTCTTGGCTCCTAATAAATTCTAGTGGTGCTATCTCAAGATTCATCATGGAGACCAGCTGACTGGGTGGTGCAGTTGCCTTCCCAGACTTTTTCAGTCAATATCCCAGGACTGGAGCTTTGTTCTGGATCTGGGTCTATGCCCAATACTCATAACTTGACCACTGGATGACAACTCTCTCTGGCCAGACTGAGTATACAATACCTGTCTGATAACTGCCTGCACACAGTATTCTCATCTACACACAAAGCTATTTTTTCTTGCTTTTTATTTCTTTAACATTATATTTAAAAAATATGTTTGATTTTTCAGTTAACATGGATGTCTGGTTTTACTTATTTCTTTCACAGTATCTTTATGTGTTTTTTTTTTCATGCCACATGTTTCAACTTTTTTACACTCAATTTAGGTTGTATTTTCAAATATTAATCATATAATATTTATTTTCTTAACCCTCTAAACATGGGATGTGTTATATTGAGTATAGGTAATGAAGAATAAAAAAAAATGAGAAAAACAAAGTCTTCAGCAAATCAAGCAATTAGAAGTTACAGTTCTACTTAAGTTCTTCTAGAATTGTCACAATATCATAATAATGCCTTCACCCTGATGTTGTGGATAGTTTTAGTAAGAACAGCACTTAAGGTGCCTGTAATAGTTGCTAGGCAATCCAACTCAAAATGCTATTTCACACATGATTATCTGTATTTTGTGGGTCATCCTCTGCTTCCTTTTCAAACTTGGCTATTGGTTGGTGTATCATTTTCTTAAAAGTACATCATGATACATTTACTGTACCGACTCATTATGACTAGCTGTCCTGCAGTGATAGATTCTCTCTGTTAAGAGTCAGGAACACAAAACCTCTGCCTTCTCTTTCTGTCATGTACTACACACTGCACACTGAGGCTATAACCTGCGCTTTATTCAAAACTATTCTGTTACTATTTGTAGCTCACTACACTATGCCCTTTTAAAGCAGCAGCAGCAGCAAAGTGGCTGAAATACAGCTTTAAGTACAAGGGGGCAGTTATTGTCAGGCAAGCACCATTGTCTTTCTACTGGCTCACTAATCTGTAGTCAGAAGAACTGCTATCCTCAGGCATTCATGATTAGTTATTTTATTGCACCACTTTAAGGGCTCATAAATTTTGACATTTTTGTTTTTGAAGATCAGATGACTTCAGCTGCTCTCCCCCTTGCACCCTGCTCCTTCCACTCTTCTCTGCACTGTACACTCCTAATCCTGCAGTTAGCCCTGGCAGGGACCACTTCTCCATGTAGGGCTCTTGGCCTGAGCTGAACTGTAAGACAAATGTTAATGTAGTTGCCCTTTTAGAAAATTAACATTTTAATAACCATGATGACTAAGAGTCTAGTTCTAAAGATGAAGGGCTGGTTTAACTGGTTTTACACAACACTGAACACAAAATTCCTCATTCTTGCCTGCGTGAGTGCTTTTGTGATTATCATCTACCACTGGTAAAATCTACTTTTAAAATCTGTCTCTCGGGCCTCCCTGGTGGCGCAGTGGTTGAGAGTCCGCCTGCCGATGCAGGGGATACGGGTTCGTGCCCCGGTCTGGGAGGATCCCATATGCCGCGGAGCGGCTGGGCCCGTGAGCCATGGCCGATGGGCCTGCGCATCCGGAGCCTGTGCTCCGCAACGGGAGAGGCCACAACAGTGAGAGGCCCGCATACCGCAAAAAGAAAAAAAAAAAAAAAAAAAAAAAAAAAAAAAAAAAATCTGTCTCTCTCTCTTTTGGGTTATAAAATTCTCATTAAAGAAAATTTGCATTAGGTACTAAAGTTGCAATAAGAATATTATCCATATCCTCACTGTCCAAAGACAATTACAGCTAATATATTGACCTCTATTTTTTCTCTGCATATATTTGTTTCACTTGTACATAGTTTTGTTTTTCTGTTTCTATAATACATACTGTTTATGTAATTAGATGCTATTATAAATGCTGTGTATATAATTTTGCTTTTCATCTACTCATATCTTAAATCTTTTCTCTTGTAACTTGAATACCTTGTGAACATTCCATCTACTGGGTGTGTCATATCAATTACTGCATAATATTTTGGTTGAATCAGTTTACTCAATATTATGAATAAAACTGCAAAGAAAATCTGGGAATAATTTCATTTTTTTTTTTTACATTTTTAAGTATTTGGGATTATTTACTTAGACATACTTCCAGAAATGGAATTACTTAGTCAAAAGATATGAATATTTTAAGATACTGGATAGTGTTTGAAGGAATAAAGACATAAATTTGATAATGAAGCACCTACACCTTACTTTACTCTCTGGATTAGAAAGTAAACAGCAGGATCCCAGAATGTTAGAAATGGGAATAAATAAAAAAAATGATTTGACGATTCCTTTATGTTATTATGAGAAAACTGGGCTTCAAAGAGGTTAGATTGCTTATAATTACATAGGTGGCATGGGCAGGTAGTAGCAGACACAGGACGTGGTTGCAGGTTTCCAAACTTCCAATTCAGTGCGCCTTCTAATGACCACTAATATCTTTTCAGACTGAGTAATTCCGAAACATAAGTGGAGATTTTTCTGGAGAGAAGATGTTTCAAACAAATACTAAAGTGCAAACTATACAGCAGCTCAGTTTCATTTGCAATGTAATGTTCTTAACTCAGAACAAGCTCCTTGTCCTTTGATTCCAGCAAAGAATAAACATACATTAAATACATTTCAATACTTCAATTTGGAAGGATATCTCCCAGTGCTCTATTCTTATATTTAACAATACCAATAGGATGAATTATCAATCATGTCATCATTCCACTAGAAAGGAATTTTGAAAGTTTAATAGAGTCAATTAATTTCCAAAAGGATGAATTTTAGTTCAAAGAATTTATCATACACAGCTGACTGATAATCTGGTGAGACTATGTTGCCTTTTTTGCCCTCATCTGTCTAGACATCAAAAAAGGAAGCATTTGTTTTTTAGTACTTAACTCAGTCAGAAGAATTATTCTTGCAAAGACATCAAAAGTTTTATGTAATTTTTACAAGAAAATTGTGGACTATTTTCTGATTAATATATTTAAAGACAACCAAAGTCTATAACAAACTTATAAACTTTACTTTTTTATTGTGCAGAACTTGCTTATAATTAAATAAATCTTTCTATAACTCAACATTTTCTATTACATTAAAATTTGTGATATTTTCAAACTTTAATTGACTAGGGAAAATACTTTTTTTTGAAAATACTTTTTTATAAAGTATTTTTATAAGATACTTCTTTTATAAAGATGGTAAAATTAGTTAATTTTATAAAATAGTCATATGTGGTAAAAAAATAAACAATGACATTGTAAAGTTGAGACAATATGATAGAGTAAAAAGAGCTATTTAATTTCCCACTAATCCAATCACATCCATCTATATTATACATATTCATTTTATCCTCTCCTCTCCTCATTTTGTATGGGCTCAGACATTCTTCTACATCATGACACATTTCTTCTTACATTTTTCCAGTTGTTAGAAAATAAGCAGTTAATCTGGTCATAAAGCATCCTCCTATGTGTGATGGGAATGTTACAGAAGCCCTGGTGTTTCAGAGGAACAGTCAGTGAGGCAGTACAAAGGTTAACCTCTGGGGCAGGAGTGTAATAAAAGGATCTTTCCATCAGTCTAACACAAGCCAGTCCTTAATTATCACTCTCAATTGTACTTTAAAAAATGGAGACAAAAACCTAAGAATTTAAAACTTAATACTTCCTCTTGAAAATAAGGGAAGAGATGTCCCTCCCCTCCTTTTGAGCATTTACTTTAGAAAACTTGTCATAGTAAGGACTTTCTTCTTTCTTTGAAATATATATAAATCATTTTGAAGATTAGATAGGGTTTTATGACCTAGGCATGTCTATTCTCTAGGACCCAGGAGTCATCTCTTTGAAATTTAAACATCAAGGGAGATAGCACGCCTATCCCCCCATTTCTGTGGGAAGGTAGAGTCTAATTTAGGTGTCCCAAGGTGTGAAACTACTACCTGTCACAAAGATATGAGAAGATTAATTTTCCTCTGGATAAATCCTACTACCAATTGGTTAACACAGATGGTCACCCTAATTACCTGGTGAATTTACAATGAACTATGCATGATGAATGGTGCTGTCAGGCCTCTTACTTGAAGAATAGTTATGGTATATCCTGAGAACATGTATGAAATGGGTTATAGCTGCTTCAGGATATAAAAGAATGAAATTTCTTTCTGTCTTTGCAATCTCTTAGTGGATTACCTGTGATGAGTATGGCATTCTGGATTAATGCTTATTCAATAATCAGTATTTTCTTTCTCTACTAACTTTGTGCAGAGGATTTCTGGGTTTGGAGAAGATTTTGTTTTAAATTATGTTAAAAGCAGTGTAAAGAGAGGGTACCACTCCCACAGTAGAAAATTTTTAGGCTTTAATTTGATTTGTTTAAAAATAGGACTTTAGACACATTTCAATTTTTTTCATGCTCCCTTCCATGTAATCTTGTGGAATGGGCAACATATCCTGGAATTTTTAATTTATGTATAGATTGAGAAGATGGAAATGATATGAGCCTTTTTGGGTAAAAGAGGAATAAACTAACTCTTCAAAAATAAACACAAACAACTTAGATTAGAAGCTCATGGCCTTAAACTCTCTACCAAGGGCTATCCTAAAATAACAGGTTACTGTAATGATCAAAAAAATAAAAGAATGAAAACATATGAAATCAGCACTGATAGTGAAGATACTCTGTCTTGTGACCAAGCAAGATGTCTTTTGGAAGATAAAATCCGGAAAGCACCTTCCTCTCAGGCAGGGAACACTTCCCCAGCAACCCAGCCATGAGAGATGCTCACCATCCTCCTATGCTCTGGTGGGGACCAGCAGTGTTACTGTCAGTGCTCTAACTCTAATACCCCATCATGAAAGCATGAAAAGCACAGAGTGAGACACAGGGAATATATAACACAAAGACAATAACACCTGAGTACTCTTGATGAGGAGGCTTTGGTTCAACAGAAAATCCCGTTTTCACAAATAAAAGAAAGCAACTATTTCATGACAGGCAGGAGCTTCTAAAGTACGGTAAACCTACCAGCTAGAAGAAAAGAGCTGTGTGTCTTAATCTACACCTGCCAACTGTGAGGATGAGGTGAAATTTCAGTGCTTTCTCTCCCCTACTAGGTTTATCATTCCTTTTCCATTTCTCCCAATTCCAGAGGAAGAATATTAAGTAACAGGTCAAGAGACCCCTGTGTGAGAGGTCATAAACATCTAAGCATGGTCTTTTTTCTTCCAGTCTTTGGAGCTGGGTAGACAAGAAAACCAAGGGCTTAGCCCTCTCCTCCCAGCATGCAGCTATGTGGGTGATTTGAGCCGAGGCTGCTCTACAGATCTAGCCATTTTGTGACATCACTCTTTCTGAATTTCATGCAGTTTGTCCCAGGATGGTAAATTGCTTTGGGAGAAGCAGAAAGAAAGACTGTGTGGCTTGTTCTACTGAAGTTTATCCTTGGCTTTTGTTGAGAGACTTCATAGTAAAACTCCCACTAGTTTAAAAATATTGTGTGTGTGTGCATGTGTGTGTGTATTGTATAACTATTACTGAGGGTGGTATCTACGATGCTGTTTAGATGATTTCATATGCGATTAATACTTCTCTCAGAAGAGAGAATTAGGGAAAAAATAGTTTCTCATCACAGATTGGAGTACTCTCTTTTAATAGATGATTATGTAAATTATCATGTACCCCCTTTTTGCATTGACTGCTAGGAATCTCATCGATAAGTTTGATGCCCAATTTTAATACCTTATTATTAAATACAGTTTTTAAGTATAATTTGCCTGATCCTACCCACTCACCCCACTCCTAACTCATATCTCATTCTTGGCTCTTACCTCTTCTTAAAATTTGTTGTATCATTTTGCTTCCTTTGATTTTATCATAAATTGCCTCAATTCAAACAAATAGAACTGTAATATTTCAAAAAACCTTGGAGATGAATTCTCTGCATCAAGGACTGTACCATCCAGTCTCCTTATACCAGTACCATGTACTTTCTATATACAAGAAAATATTCATGGATATTTATGCATTAAAAACATAACAGAAGACTGCAAATAGGTCATCCTTTAACCTAGCAGAGAATTGCCTGCAGCAGAACTATTTTAATGGGTATTGTGTCAGCATTTCTTTTACACATTTCACATTAAAATGTTTATAAATTGCATTCACTTAGTATTGAAATACGAGGTATATACTATAAGTAAGTGTAATCGGTTTTTTTTGAAAGTCTCCTCTTTAGGCAGTTATAAGAAACATTAACCTATTTAGTTAACTGTTCAAATTTTAGCAACATTATCATAGTTCACAGCTCATTTTAAATGACTTCTTAAAATAATTTATTATAGACCTTTTCTTTGAATCATCATAATAATGAGAATAACTAAAATGTGGAAAACATCTGTAACAGTTCCAGGCTCCTTAAACACATATCATCTTTCAGGAAACTTTTCTTCTTCCTTTATGCAGCTGGAAAAGCTAAGGAATAAGAGATCCAATTCGAACCACTGGTGAAGATTTGCCAGTTTTAGGATCCAGGCCACTTAACCCTCTCTTCATCAAGCATATGCACAATTTTGAAGCTTCCACAAAGTGAGCGTTTGGAACCTTTTCTGCTTCAGCAGCATTTTATGTTTGCTTGGGAAGTGTGAATTAAAGAGAAGGCACCCTCAATTACCCAGATATATGGATGTTCAGCTTTGAGTTCTAGAAGTAGGCACTGTTTTGTGTGTATTTTCTCTTGTGGATATTGGCAACTACACTTTTCATGATAGTAAGTTCGTTGCCCAGGAAAGATTGGATCAGGAGCAAAAAGAGATCGCAGTTGCTACACAGACCCAGCAACAACTGAATTTTAAGTTGAACCTTGTAGGCATGTCAATGCTGGGCTTGTATACATTTCAGGACAGTATACATTAGTGCAGGGGGTAGGAATACATTTCCTTGTCCTCCTCACAGTCCACTTAAAACCCCCAGAGCCCATTCCTAGACGGCTTCCTGAATGGGCTTACCTGACTAGGCAGGTGAAATGGAAGTTTTACCAGTGCAAAGGGAGGCACTGACACTGGAAGGTTTAAACTTCTGAAAGTGAATGTGTATTATCCTTGACATTATAAAAGAAGACGTAAAATAAATAAAATAATCAACAGCAAATTGGTAAACATTTCTCAGCAAACAGAGCAAGTTAATGCAATGGAGATGTCCAGGTCATTTTTCCTCCATAATGATGTTTGGTATTTAGCATTAGCTGAAATTAGTTTCTATTGCTTTCATTTCTATTGTCAAGGTTCTATGAGACACTGTGGGTCACCTGAGGGTCCCCCTTTCCCATGATGTGCCAGAGTTACCATGAAGGATGAAAATAGAACTCATGTAGGTCAAGTGGTAAACAAATTACTAGAGATGTTTTGCTGTAGAGTCACCTTGCTCAGCTCACACTCTGAAAGTTTTTTGATCATTGACATTCCTATAATTTAACCCATATTCATGGCTATCACCTCTAACTGTGGTGATCTTAAAATGGTAATACTATAGGTTACCCTGTGACAATCTTAAGGAGTCTTAAAGGTACTTGCATTGGCAATCCTGATTCCCATGGTCATCTCTGTGAGGTGACAAGTTGCTATGAAAAACAACTGTATAAAACAATAAAACCACGTTTGGGAATAATATCTAGTAATATCCATGAAATGAGTGGGATGAAACTTGATGTTTTATGTGTCTTACTGAGCTGTGTTCCCTGTGACCCAGAGGGCTCCCTCTTGGTGTTAAAACCTGTGCTGTTCAGCTCTGATAAAATATCTGTGTGCTCTGGTTGTCAGCTTTACTCACATCAGAGAGGAAACGTCTGTCTCCTTTGCAAGCAGAAGCAAAACCATCATACAGTTATTCTTAGTTAGCAATTGTTTAGCATTAATTGGAACTTGGCATGCTTGGAAACTCACTTTATTTCACAGCACCATAGACACTGTGTAATGTACAAAACACATTTGAAGCAGCAATTTCTTAAAAGTTACAATATTCTTTCTAGAGAATGGATTTGCTCTTCACCATTAGGACTAGATCCAATATTTATGGAATGTTCACAAATGATTAATTATGTGTCATTTACAAATAGCCTCTAATAGGAGACATTTTCATTATAAGTGCTATTTTAATGAATTGTCTGTCTCTATGGATTCATGTGCAAGACTGCAATAATTTCTTTTTACTTCCTTCCGCCAACCCCAAACATGAGCCTGTGGCTGCTCATCATGCCTTTCCTATTTCTTCGGCAGAATCATGTGATCATTCCCTAGGAACCTTGGACATATCTGTGACTCTCACTCACACCCCATTTCCAGTCACTCATCATATTAAAATGGCTCCTTGTTCCCTGCAGAATAAAAGCCAAATGCCCTTAGTCTGATAAGCAGCCAGATAAGGATGCTGACAGCCTGAGCCACCATAGCATCGTGGTCCAATTGGTCTATCCTAGCTCTCACCATGAGATGCTCATCTTCATCTCTGTGTCTGTGTCCCTGCAACTATTCTCTGGCTGGCATGCCCTTCTTCCCCTTTGTCTGCAGAGTGAATGCCTGTGTTCAGAAGTTGCTCGAGAAGCATCCAGACTTTTCACTCCCTGTCCACCAGGCAGAATCTATAGCTCTCTCATTTATTTCCTTACAGAAATATATGCATACTTCATTTATGTTCCTTATTTATATGTATATCTAACTCATGTATAAGATATTAATATATTGAAGCTTTACTCAGTTTTTTAAAAATTGTGTCTTCTATGTGTACCATGTTAACTTAGCACATGACAAAATCTTTGTGAAGGTTGTTTGGCTAAACTGAAAATCCTGTTAAAAGAAGTAACAAATCAAAGCAACGCCTCAGTGAATATCCCATGTAAATACTACTTTGTGGTTGCTGATGCAGGTAAAATGGACATAAGTGAAGAAGAAAGTCGGATAGCAGATCACTGACATCCCTAATAGTGTAAATAGATACAGAGACATAGTAGTTTAGGGCAAAAGGTAGATCAGAGGT
Source organism: Mesoplodon bidens (assembly GCF_964165515.1). Lineage (NCBI taxonomy): Eukaryota > Metazoa > Chordata > Mammalia > Artiodactyla > Ziphiidae > Mesoplodon > Mesoplodon bidens. The sequence continues at coordinate 28,093,012 of NC_138173.1, read as the reverse complement.
TACCTATAACCATAAAATTAGTTTACTTTTATTTTATTATGCTCTCTCCTTGCCCGTCAGCCTTGGACTTTTCTGTGCCATTTGTCTAGAAGAACAGCCACCTTAGTGCTTAGACCATAGTAGACTCACAATAAATATGTCTTGTATGAAAGAATGAATGAATGAACAAATGAAATTGTTCCAGCTCTTTCATTTTACAGATAATGAAACAGACCCAAAGATGTAAAAAATAGGAAAGCAGAAACCACCTCTTTTCAAGCTGCTACTATATTCCCCACAATGAGCTAAGTGCTTTCATCTCAATTATTCCATTTTACAGTATCAAGAAAACTTACACAACTATTATGTTAGATAAAGAACTTGAAGCTCAAAACCTGTGTCCTATGAACACACAGATTGGTGGTAACTCTTGTTTTTATACTATGTACAGTGTGCAGGCTTTCTTTTGCCACCTGCTGGCATGATAATCATGGACAGAAACATCATTGATTATTGGTTTTGGTGGGCAGGATCTCTGCTTTTTAGGATCTGCATTGTTTAGATGGTAGCAGTAAATATGGGGAGTTGTGATCAAGTGTCAAGGTCTTTAGAGTTGAAAGCTGAAAACCAGTGTTCCGTTCCTAATCTTGTTACCTTTCTTCGGGCAAATCCTTTTTTGTCTTGGAAACTTAGTTTTCTCATCTATAAAACAAGGCACATAATACCAACCTTGTGGAGTTCTGTGGTGAACAGATGAATAATGACTATGAAAACACATTTTGTCTACATAAAAGTAAAGTATTATTATTAGAGCTTATGTAAGAATGAGGTCATGTGTATGAAGGGGCTTTCTCGGCTGCACGCTCACTCTCTTTTGTTCCCTCTGTTATCGTTTTGCAATTTCATAACAGCCCAGCCTTCTTTTGTGTAAACAGATGAAAATAGGATAAATAAATATTTCCCCACTAATGTGATTTGTATACAATATATCAGATTTAAATAAACTTCTGCTTCTAATTCTTCTGAATTCACAATTCAGCAAAACTTAGTAATAGAGAAATAACAGATAAAAAGACATTTGTTTCTTGTCATAAGCTATTCTTGAAAGAAAATCAAAGCACGCCAAGAACAAGAAAAATATGAAAATTAACCTCATCGCACAGACAGTGGTAGCTCTTTGATGAGAATAAAAGCCACTGACAGCTTTTTCTGGTAATAATTGAAATTATGACTTTTCAAACGTTCTGCATTAGCTGCAGCTCTATGCATACATTTTAAAATCAATTTGATCAAAAATTATTTGCATTTCTCAGTTTTTTAAACATTGTCCTTTACCTCAAACAAGGTACAGAAAAGCATCATTTGCCTTTTGTTGATGACTTCATCTCTGACCTTTAACATCAATACTGCCTTATGACCAATTATCAACAATTGTTAAGTCCTGTAGCTTTCCCTTTTTATATAAAAATTTTTATTAAAATTAAATAAATGTACACAGCCAAAGTGAAAACAGCAATTAAGATATATTTCCAATGTATTTTTTAAGACCGCTGATGGTCATACATTCGAGAATCCTGGGACATTAGGCTTGAAAAGGACCTTAGAACTCATCTAGTTCTGACCCTTTTATTTTATAGCCCGAGAAATGAAGCTCTGAGTGGCTGAAAAGGAGATTTTCTAATTTTCTGAGAACAAAGACAAGGAAACAGCTCCAAACTATCTTTTGAGCACTCTTCTTGCTATACTATATCAGAATATAATCAATTTCAATATGTATAACTCAATTCTCCTTTATCCAAATGATATCAGGAAAAAGGGAGCCTTGCTCAGCACTTACATTAGCTTTTTGGATGTGAACACTGACAGAATGAAGATTATGTATCTGGGACAGGACCAAATAAATTGGATGATAGGAGATCTCAATAGCCTGGAACAATTGGTTAAATCTAACAAAAGGGAATTTAACAGAGAGAGATGCAAAGTCAGCACTTAGATTACAAAAACCAATGGCAAAACCACATGAAGTGGGACATATGGCTTAGCGGCAGAGCACTATTTTTTCTTTAAAGTGGCCGTTTTTAAAGGAACCAAAATTTCCATGAGTTTAATCTTGATGTTTCCTCCAAATCAACTGAATTTTCTGTAACCTAATAGAAGTATATATAGAACAATAAAGATGCTAAGTATAGTCTACTCCATCTACCTGGAATTGAGATTATAGGCATACACATTGATAAACTGGGGCATGTACAGGAGAAAGATCAGAGTGTTAAGTTGACTTAGATCCAAATATATGAGGAAAGTTTAAAGGAACTGTTAATGCCTCTCTAGAAAAGAGAAGGATTGCATTTGTTTTTTGGTGAAATGGAGATGAAATGAACATGTCCTTTGTAACAAAGGGGCTGAATGATCTGTTGGAAAGAACTCAGGGCATGGCATCAGAAAGCATGAGTTTGAGTATTGGCACCATCATTTATCAGTGGTGTGACCTAAGAAATATCTCTAAGAAACTGCATATGAGGCTCTTGATCTGTAAGATGAGAGTAGCAATATCTACATTGCAGGATTGTTGTGAATATTAAATTAAATTCAATAACATATGTAAAATATGTGTAGCACATGGCATGCAGTAGTTAACAAATATTAACCTTTCCACCACTTGTTAGGTAGAGTCACGAGACATTCTTTTATTATATTTTATTAGAGGAATATCTTGTAGAAGGGTTGTTTAAGCAAAGATGACAAGGTTAGGCGAGATCGCTGCCAATGCTGCTTGATATATTTATATGTTGGCCACCAGCATTTTGTGCCAGTTAGAATTGCTCTTCAAAATATTTGATTCCTTATAGGTTATATTGTCTTTTAAAGTTGCAAGAATTTTTCACTAATACATATCATAAAATAATGTTTGCTTACTTACCTATAAAGTGCAGAAAGGGGCCTCTTATTTCCAAGTTTTGGTCTGTATGGTTTGGGTTCTCCTGCCATGTTGATATCTGAAAGCATAAAATAAAATAGTACTGATTAAGAAAATATTAAACCTTTTGAGAAAAGTAAATCATGAAGTTGTATTTTTATTTTTGTCATTTGTCTATGCAAAAGTTATATGCCATTCATTCATTCACAAGTATTTATTGAGCACCTCCTCTAGGCCATGCACTGTTTGAGATACATCATGCACCAAACAGGGTAGATCCATGCCCTCGTGGGACTTATATTCTATGGGGAGGGGTTTGAGAGATAGATATTAAACCACAAACATAACAAATAAGAAAGCTATATAACATATCTGAACGTGAAAAGTACTATGAAAAAAATGTTGAACAAGGTGGGGGATCAGGAATTCTTACTAAAAATAGAAAGAGTGAGAGACAGAGAGAGAGAATGAGATATCCTACTGATTTGGAGTTTTGCCAGGAACGTCTCAGTTTGTATAGACATTTTCGTGGAATAAAGCTTTGTTCCTAAGAGGAATTGTTATATTTTCTTTGGTGATATCTTCTCCGAGTGTTAGAAGGGTGGAACTGTAAAGCATACCAGCTTTACTGAGGAAACAACAAAATGCACTCAACCACTGGAATGTGCAGCTACACTCTGTGCAGCTACTCTACACTCTGTGCAGCCACTGGAATGTGCAGTTACACTCTTGTCTTCATGAACTAAAACTATAATAAAGTCTCTAAGATAAGACAAGAAGATGCTTAAGTACATGACAAAAGAGTATTTCCAAATAATTGACCAATCTTAATCTTAAAAAAATGTGTAAAACTGTTATGAGGTTGGATGGTAAAAGTTTGGGAAATGACATAAACAATTTGATTTAATAAAGTTAAAATTTTAAGAGGATGATAAAAAAAGAAAATCTAAAGGAGGTGAACTTCAAGAAAACTTTGAAAGAAGTGAGGGACATTATTCTGGCAGAAAAGAAAGGCAAAGTTCTGTTTCTTGTACAGGGGACTAAATATGCTGTCCAGGGATGGATGAGCCACCCATCATTAAAAACAATGAAAATGTCTAGATGAAATACAATGTCATCTCTTTTTAATTTAATTTTTATTGGTGTATAGTTGATTTACCATGTTATGTTAGTTTCTGCTGTACAGTAAAGTGAATCAATTATACATATATACATATCCACTCTTTTTGGATTCTATTCCCATATAGGTCATTATAGAGTACTGAGTAGAGTTCCCTGTGCTATACAGGAGGTTCTTGTTAGTCATCTTTAACATTAAAGGATAGGAAACACATGCTCATCTAATTCAACATCCATATGTGGGAAAATCCTTAACTAAGAAGAGAAAGAAACTTCTTTCACCTCCCAAAAAGTATCTATATAAAATCCATAGTAAATAGCATATTTAATAGTGAGACACGGGGCACATTTTCTTTAAGATCAAGGGATTTAAAAGCCACATAGCACAGGGAGATCAGCCAGGTACTTTATGTCCACATAGAGGGGTGGGATAGGGAGGGTGGAAGGGAGACACAAGAGGGAGGAGATATGGGGATATATGCACACATATAGCTGATTCACTTTGTTATACAGCAGAAACTAGCACACCATTGTAAAGCAATTATACTCCAATAAAGATGTTAAAAAAAAGGCATTCACTATAACCAACTTTATATAACATTGTACTGGATATTGTAGTCAGTGAAGTAAGACAGGAAAACAACATCAGAAATGGGAAAGAAGAAATGAAACTGTCATAATTGCTGATAATATGTGGGTCCACATAAAAACTCCAAAGCCTCCACAAATTACTACAATTAATAAGAGAGTTTAGTAAGTTTGTTGGAGTTAAAGCCAATATACAAAATTTAATTGCATATCTCTACATAGCAATACATATTTAAACATATAATTTGCCATTTATATAGCATAAAAATAAAGTACCTAAGGATAAATACATTATAAAATTTGAAAGATGTTTATGGAGAAAATTATAAAACTGTTTATGGAGATTTTACAGTTAACTTACATAAAAAGAGAAATTGGAAGACTTGATGTAATAAATATTTCATTTCTCCCCAAGTTGATTTATTGATTCTATGTATTTTCAATAAAATCCCCAAATACTCTTTTTGTGTCTGTGTGGAGTTTGACAAGTTGATTCTAAAATTTATATGATAGAGCAAAACATCAAAATAGCCATGATATACATGAGGAAAAAAAATTGGCAAACTTACCTTATCAAGATTTATTTTTAAGCTGTAGTAATTAAGACTACAGTTTTGGTTCAAAGAAAATGAACAAATGGAACTGAGTACAGAGGCCCCCACCTGACATACACATATATGGATACTTGAATTATGATAAAGCTGGCACAGAAGATCAAGGGGTAAAAGCTAGGCTGCAACGACACATATGAAATTGGACCTCTAACTTACATCAAACAGAAAAATAAATTACTTATTGGATTAAAAACCTAAATGTGAGAGGCAAAAATATAAAACTTTTAGGAGGAAATATAGTAGAATATATTTATGAGATCAGAGTGTGGAAGGATAATCTTAAACAAGACATGAAAAGCACTAGCCTTAGAACATAAGAATGATAAACTCTACTACATTAAAATTAAGAATTTCTGCCCATCCAAAGTCACATTAAAAAAAAAAAGAAAAGACACAAATTGGATGAAGGAATCCTTGACAAAGGATTTGTTTTTGGAATATATATTCATTCATCTAATAGGAAACAGAGACAAACCACCAAATAGGAAATTAGGCAAAAACTAGTAAAGGCACTTTACAGAAGGAGAAATATGAATGCTGAATAAACATATGAAAAGATTCTCAATCTCAGTAGTAATGGTAAGTGCAAATGAAAACACTATGATGTACAACTGATACCCATTGGATTTACAACAATTTACAAAGTCTGACAATATCATGAGCTGGTGAGGTTTTGGTGAGCAACTCGCACATGTATACATTGCAGGTATAAACATAAATTAGTACAACTATTTTGGAAAATAATTTGATAGTTTATAATAAACTTAAAATTCTCAAACCCTATGAACCAGGAGGCATGCCCCTATAGAAACTCTTGAATGTGTGTACCTTAAGATAAGTACAAGGATGTTTATTGCAGTACAGTAAAATAGAAAAAAATTCATGGAAAAACACAAATATCCATTGGAAGGTAACTGGATAAATGAATTTTGATATTTTTACACAATGGAATACTATACAACAGAAGAGCGAGAGAAAGAGAGAGAGAGAGAGAAACTTAGAGCCATTGGCAACAATACTGATGCATTGATGAACCTCAAGGTATGTGACACTAAGCAAAAAATAATATCATGGAAAAACTGACAGACTGAGTCCTTTTATGTTAATAAAAATACAAATTTAACAATATGTTGCATAGGAATGAAAATACAGGTAAAAAAACTAAGAAAAGCAAGCAGAAATAAGCAATGAATTCAAGATGAAGGTTACCTCTAATGGGGCAGATAAGGTTGTGGGACTTGGGAAGGACACCTGAGGGACTTCGAAGTTAATCATAATGTACTATTTCTTAAACTGGATAGTAGGAAAGTAAGTTTACAATATAGCATCATTTTGTATAACAAATACATTACAAATTTTATTGTTTATAAATATATATATATATACATAAATTATATATACACATTTAATTTTTATTTATATATTTAAATTCAATATATATACACAATGTTTTAATTTGATAGTAACTGATAAAGAATTACAAAAATATTGGTAACAAAGATGGTAAGGTGTGTGTTGATAAATATTCAGATCAGAGCCAGTGGATTTTTGTGAACAAGGGTTTCAGCAGAGATTGTGAGTGGGAAACTAGAAGAAAAGAAGAGCAGTTGGGAGGATGGATTAGTGGATGTGAGAAGATTGTTAGAGACTCCAATTAGAACTTTACATCTGATTTGAGTGGGAAATTATTTTGGATTCTGAGTTGAGGACAGTCCTGAGAATGAATTATAAAGACACTGACTCTTGTATAATTTGGAATAGGGCCCAACCAAGATCTAGGCTGTGTAAACCTTTCAGATATGACAGAGTTGGACAAAAAAAGTGAGTGAAACAAATGAAGATTTCTATTATTTTTATAAGCTCCACAGTGATGCTAGAGGATACATGTCCATGAAATATCATAAGACACAATATGTGTGCTTCTAGCTTAGACTCCATTACTTTTGAACTGAAAACATAAAAATATTCTAAGTAAATAAAAAAATAACTTGAGATTTACGTCTATCAACACAAGTATTGTAACATCAATTTTTTAAATAATATGTAGCCAGTGGTTCTGAGTTTGACAGCCAATGCATACAATGGAAAACTTCTATGGAAAGTTGCTAAACTCAGTATTTCCAGACATCAGCATCTGTTCAAAGGTAATAGAAAATGTAGAAAATCTGTGTTCCTTACAGACACTGAATAGTGTTCAAGTGCATAATTTTCATTTGAATGTTTATATATAATCATAAATGTATGCTTAAATATGCAAACATATATTTTACCATGCTATAGTGAAGGTCATCTATAACCTGGTATTAGTGGATGGGGATGAGGTGAGAGAGGCTGGACGTAGACAGGGGAGAAGGGACAGGGGGCAGTGAGCTCAGTTAATCAGTGAACATGAAGCGTTGCCAGGGTCTGGACGAATGAGTATTTCCTTTGTATTGAACTTTATAAATACAAGATTTAATTGTGTTTTTGGAACAACTCAGCTTATTTGGAAGCCAAGGCTCAGGTTCTCATATCTCAAGAGCTGTTGGCCTTGAAGGAAGCCTACAAGCAGTATAAATGGCCTCTTAACATTGAACTTTTTGGTCAGCTACAGAGAGACCTCCTGAGACTTTCTTCCCTGATTGTCCTGGCACTGTGCAAGTCACCCACAGGCAAGACAAGAGGAAAAATGACCAAGTTTGAATTTTCTGCCACTCTCACATGATAGGGACTTTGGAGTAAAATGTTGAGATACCAAAAATAAAGTGTTATTTCTTAAATTCCTGAGTTTGCATACAGATTCATACTTAACACTAATATTTAAAAATCTTATACTATCCTCAAGAAAGGATGTAAGTTTAATCATTCTTAGCAAATTCTTTTGAGATGGGCCAAAAAAATCCTAGTTAAATTCCTACTTGTTATGCAGAAATACCTATAGATGTACCTATATACCAAGCTGGTGGACTCTATTATTTGAGTATTAGAATCATATTCTCATAGAGGGTGTTGGTAAAACTAGATAAGCACCATTAGAAAGAAGTCTCTTGAAGAGTTTCTGTTTGGGTCTGAGACAGGCTGGGAGCTGGCACCCTTTGCTGCAGTGCTGCAATATTTGCACCTGGACAAACATCTCCTCAAGCAACAAAATACAAAGAAACTATAAGAGACTAAAAATAATTGCGTGAAAGTGCAATTGGGGCAAATTCTGGACAACAAGACACAAAGAGACCAAAAAGACAAACTGCCACTTCTGGAGAGCCAGAAGCAAAAGCAGAGCATCAGGAGGAAAAGCAGGGTATTGCACGTGCTCTTGAATACGAAATAAAGAAAGGAGTGGGCAACCCCCCTAAGCCACCCCTGTGGCCTGAACCCTGGACACACCCCTACCTTCACCCCATATAAGTAAGCAGCTCACTCCGCCCCACACCTCCCCAGCCCACCCCCACCCCGGGCAAGAGAGCAAGCAAGGGAAGTAGGCCCAATAAATCTTTGCCTGAATTTCCTGTCTGGCCTCTGATCAAATTTTATTGATTAAGGAAGTCAAGAACCCTGGTTGGTAACAGGTTGACTAGACATCATACCTGTGTAGAGGCACTCCCCCAACTCTGTCCAGGCATAGGAATACAGCAGAAGGGAGCTAAAGCTTTACCCATGACTAAGAGATGACTGGAGACAGCAGATCTCCACATGGAGGGAGATGAGGTATTTACATTTTCTCATATGACATTATGAGCCTCTGTAAGAACCAACCATGAGGCTTATAGGACAGACCCTGTATCTATTTTGAAGTTTCAATATTTCAAGTGAGCATGAAAAAGAATGAGGAAAAACTTAAAATGTACTCAAATTGTCCTTCTAGTATTAAATTTCAGATTCAAATAATTGAAAAATATCCTGTTGGGCTACTAACTACCTTTTCACAGTAAATTACTTAAAGTATATTAAATGCTCTAAAATTTAATCAATTTTCTTTTCTTCTTTATTTTTAAACTAAATAAGTGAAGTCAATACCATGATAGAAATAACTATAAAGTCACAGAACTGAAAAAAAATCAATGAGCTGAACCTATTCTGATTTGATGTAAATGAGATGAGGCAAGTGGAGACAGGTACTGTTCCAAAGCATCACCCTTGAAAAGGATACCAACACATGCAAATATATTTAATTGACCAATTCTTGTTAGGGTACTACTAAAGATGATAGTAAAAGCATTCAATCATTTTGTGCTTTTGACTCTTGGGAAGATACCTCCAATTCTACACCCAAACAGACGTGACTCTCCCTCTTTGCACTCTCATTTTACTTCATTACGTCGTTCCCACAGCACTGACTACTGAGTGTTTGTTCCCTTTGACTTTGGACTTCTAAAAGGCAGTCATAACTTCACTCAACGTCTTATGCCCTTTAGTTAGCATCTTGCAAAGGGCTGTTTATACAGTAGGTGCTCAAGGGATCCATCGGTTAACTAAATTCATACAAGCCAGAAAGTGTGTCCTTGCATGGGTTGTAGTATGCCCAGCCAAACACACTTTGTCAGAACATTTCCTAAAGTGGTATTTATCTAAACAATGTTTTAGAAGGTGTTAATAAGAATGTTGCCAAATAAATAAGTCACGGTAAAATAAATTTGGTAAAAATGCAATAATGTATCCCTTTCTCAGGTATTTGTAATGCATATGAAAAGAAAAGATTCTGGAAACAGAAACATTCAGTTATATTTAACTCAAATGCTTTCATATATATATATATATATATATATATATATATATATATATATATATATATATATATATATATATATATGAAAGAGAGAGAAAGCGAGTATTTTTTGTATAGCACACCCGTTAACATCCAGCAAAACAGAGTGCCCCCAGAACACTGATTTATGAGATACCCTGAAATGTTTAGAAAAAAATTTCACATTTATTTATTTGCCATGTATTCAATTTGGAAGATCCTCTTTTGAAAAGCTAATTTAATGTTTTAAATTACACATCATTTATACTGCTACAATAAACAAATACTTGCTACTTAGCTTACCACTAGCGATCCCTGCCGGCATCTGTTATTTCTAGAGAAATTTAGCTTTGATATTGAAGTGACGTCTAACTTACAGTATAATAAGGCAACCACATTACCAGTGTTACTTTTTAGATGGAGAAAAAAATGAAAAGAAATATTTTTCTAAAGAAATTAATTAAAAATAATATCTTTATTTTTGGGATTTTGTTGTTTTGTTTCCTTCCCCAGGTTTAAATAAAAGTTTAAATAATTCAGCTATGGCATACAGACTGCCAGGAAAAGGCATTCAGTCTTTTATCCTTCACATTTGGAAGATTTACGGATTCATTACTGTTCCATTGAATAAAAATTCAGGAAATAAAGAAAATAGTCTGTTATGTTTGACAAGTGAATGCATAAAACCATACATTATCCTAGTATAAGCACCATACCACTAAAAAGTGCTTTTGTATTATTATTAGTTTAGATCCTCAGAACAATCCTGTGAAATAAGTAGAACAGGGATCTTTATTCCCATGTCATGTATATAGATGTTTGTGATACTGAGAAATTAAATGGCTTTCATAATAATATCATCAGCTCATTTCACTACAGCAGTCTTTATTACTGAGTAGAGCCCATGTGCCAGGCACTGAACTAGTAGGAGAGGGGATACCCTGCCCCCGCTCTGCAAGAGATGATTGAGAGTTGGACTGGAGCTGCACCAGACTCATGTTCTAGAACATTCCCTACTATGTCATTGCTCTTAACCAGACTTTGGATGCCACATTTTTTATGCCACTTAAATCTGGTTTGGCTGTGGAAAGCAGCCTGTAAAGTAATATATTCTGAGTCCCCAGGAGTTTTGGCATCATAGGGGAAGATGTATGATTAAAGAAATGCTGTAGGGAGATTTGTCTGGCAGCAGTGAGGGAAACACATTTGACTTTCAACTGCGCCGCTTGAGATTTCTTGGCCATGTAGGTTCACAACGCTGTGGTTTGATAGAGCTGCCCAGAAGTGCTTTTACTCCAAGAGAAAAATGCACCAGACTTGGAGAGGCAAGTATATGTTCTAATATATGACAATTTGAAGCATTTTAAACCTAAATCTGAGAGTGGAACCAATTTTGCACAAAAGTAAATGGCTTTCTAATCTTGTTGTTTTTCCCTTCACAGAATCAAAGCTAGTTTTACCACTTGAAATATGTCCTTAATAGTATGTTAAAATATTCTCTATTATGGGAATGAAACTGTAGTCTAATTTCACTGGGTAGTCACTGAATTGTGACCATTTTAATGAGCCTCTGGATGTAGTTTCATAAATTAGTTCTGACACTGTACTATGGCACACTGGCCTCTGGTTATTAGAATGCTAATGCAAAGATCACTGGTTGGCCAGATTCCCATTTGTTATCAGAAAATACTGTAATGCTCACAGGCTTGGTCTGCAAGGACAAATAAAAATGGAAACTTGAACTTATTACTAATTAACTGGTAAGTCTGATCATTGTATGTGACTTATTTAGATCCAAACTGTTTTTTTTCCCAATAGAAACTGAAGTAAAAACATTAGACATATATACTTGAATGCCCATTTTTACTTATGTCTAATACATATTGGTTATATTACGAAGAAAATAGAGATAATACAAATCATTCACTTTCATTGATCAAATAATTACTGGACATACAGAATGTGCCAGGTACTGTGCTAAGTATTGGGTAAATAGATATAAATGCTGTTTCTGTTCCCAGGATATCTCAGAGAAAGGTAAACCTGCAGCTAACCATAGTAAATGTGGTGAATGCCACAATAAAGATGTAGATTTTTTACTTCGTGAACCTGCTGCCCTGTCTTCTATTGCTGAGAATGCCCTTAAGTGTCCATTGTTGGTAAATGAAGTAGTTTTCTCCCAAAACACAAGTTATAATGTTAGCAGTTTCATAAACCCACATTTATCAGCAAACTCTGCAAAACCCTCAGCTTGTTTCTGTTCTTTTTTTTGTTTAACTTTGTTGTTCCCATTGAAACTTCCATTAGCTAATTGTCAAAATACCTTTAAGTTGCCTTGAAGCATAAGTAGCCATAAAACTAGATGAAACTTTGTGGCTTTGGTGTGTGTTTAATAAGCCTCTAGTTTAAAGTAATGTAGCAGAAAACACAAACATATTTTCAAACAGCTGTAAAGCAAAAACCAAATGGTAACAATCATCAAACGGGAATTTACTTAATTCTTAAAACTTTCAACTGGATGATTTTTTTCTATCATTTTATCTCATATAATCTTGGATAAATTTTTTGAAGAATGCATTTTTATATTCCATGACCATCTCTACAAATCTCCACAAAGGTAAAAATGAAGAACAACACGTTTTATTAAGAGATAAAACCTCTAGAAACCAAATGAATAAAATACAAAATTTGGATAAATGTTCCAGCAGCATCATGAATATATTTAGAAACTCGATTAACAATTTTATAAATACATCTAATGATCTATTGACATCAATAGTGGAGACAACTGTTATGACAATTAATATAAAAATACCTAGTGAAAAATAATCTTAGCCATATGTTCATTATAAATTCATAGACTTAACACTATTAACTTCTTTGCATCCCAAGAGTTTATTTAGTTTCATACTTGGGGAAAAATATTCTGTAAGGAAAGTAAAATTCAATGAACAGAGAGTCTAGATTATCAACTTCTTTAGGAGCTCAGATCTCAATCAGTGAAGTAAAGTAGACCCCAAGATTTGAGTATTGCTTCTTTTTGTTTTCTTCCTTTTCTAATGTCTCTCTTTCCATATTTGTATATATAAACTTATTTTCTCAGGTCCTTTTTGTGGTGGCTTTGTATTCAGTGTTTCAAATACCCACACTACAGTGATATGCATTTTATAATTCATAACTATGATGAAATGCCAAAGCTAATGTTAGGTAGTTAAAAGCATTTTATGTGGAGAGTAGTATACAACTCTGATACTCAAAGTTTGGTTGGCAGACAAGCAACATCTGTATCATGTAGGAAGCTGTTAGAAATGCAGAATCCAGGTTTCATCCCAGATCTAATGAATCAGAATCTGCATTTTATCAAGACACCCAGGTGATTGCTATGCACATTGGAGTTTGAGACACATGGCTATATAATACATTTAGCTTAAATCTCTTCCTTCAATTATCTTTTAAGAACTTTATTTTTTAACTGTTTTGAAAAGAGCGTAATAAGAATTCTGAGCATAAAAACAGTGCCTTTAGGGAAGAAACTTGAAAAATGCTTGTCTAAAGGCTTAGAATGTAATAATGCTACTCTAACCTCATCTTTGATGATGATATTAGTTGCTAGTATTTGTATATCATTTAACAGTTGATCACATTTTCACACATTAAAAAATAATCATCACAATAATCTTGGGCCATGAGTCCTATTGTCAATTCCCACTTATACAAATTGAAGTTGAGAAAGTATGAGTTTTTGCACAAAGTAACTTAGCTAATAAGTAGTGGTGCCAAGACTCTGAGCTCAGGAGTTCTCACTCCAAACATCTTGTTCTGTAGATAAAGTTTGACTTTTCAATTAAAAATAAATCTATTGCTTTTGGCAAGACATAATTTACTGGCAAACCACCAAAATATTTCATAATTTCATTTACTAAAATAAAAAGATGAATCTTTCATAAAGTCTCCATGAGCATGTATAAAGTAGAAATCCATTAAATTTAATCTTACTGTTAAAATTCCATGAGAAAACAAAATTTGAAAGAACTCTTTGATTGAGAATGCAAACATGAAAGACAGAGCAAGAAATCAAGCTAATACAAAGAATCTAAGATCCTTCATCAAAAACCAGAAAGATATTGTTTATCTGATATTGAATAACAAAGCCAAGCTAAGATAAAGAAAAGAACACATGAGATTTAATCAGATAAAAAAAACTCCATATTATTAAGAAAAAATATTTAGAGGATAAAATTATTCCATCTGGAAGGAAATCAGTATATTCCCAAGGAGATTCTTGGAAAATAAATACCCTTTTGCAGAATTGAAATTCATCACATCAGATGCCTTTTACTAAATGCTTTGTGATGTGTTGCCCTCATCAGAAAATGAAACTGCAAAAATAATTTTATGGATCATATTATAGTATAAACATCAGTGTTCTGCATTATTTACTTATTTCTTCGAATGTTCTACCACCAACAGGAAGGTTTTGTAAAAAGATATTTGGTGACATTATGGAATCCTTACCAACTCTGTATGCTTCTGATACAGGTTGTTGCCTATACATCACTGACCTTAAGTGTGAGAACAGATAGTGAATACAATTCTAAGTGAAAGGAAATTTTGGAAAGGCTTAAAAACTTTTGTGTTTCCCTGGTGGCGCAGTGGTTGAGAGACGGCCTGCCGATGCAGGGGACACAGGTTCGTGCCCGAGTCCGGGAAGAGCCCGCATTCTGCGGAGCGGCTGGGCCCGTGAGCCATGGCTGCTGAGACTGCGCGTCCAGAGCCTGTCCTCCGCAACGGGAGAGACCACAACAATGAGAGGTCAGCGTACCGCAAACAAACAAACAAAAAAGACTTTTAAGGGTCATATAGTAGCAGAAGTGAAGTTGGAATTCAGAGCTTCTGATCAGAAGCTGAGCAAATTTTCATAATACTAAAATGACTTTATCACTCCTCACGAGAGTAAACAACCAAAACAAAACAGCCACACCAGCACGATAAATTATAGATTTTTTTAAAGAGGCAAGCATGTCCTTTTATTATAAAAAAGTTTAGGCATGAAGGATAGAGTGATTTACGCAGACCATACGACCATTTGATAGCACAGCTTGGAAAGGACTCTCTTTTCTAATTCTAAGTCTAGTTCTCAGTCATTATTTCTGTCACTGGCTTAAAAGTCATTGATAAAGTATTGACGTTGCTTCAGTCCTTTTATATATCCTCAGTTCACAGCTATTTAAACATACATCCTGCCTTCAATTTTCTTCCCCCACCAAGAATATTTCCATTTTCGTTATTGGAAGTTAAGTACATTTACTGAACCATTATACGATGGTTTTCTTCTATGTATATTGATATCATTTTCTTCAATTTTCAGAAAGTTCACATTGAAGCATAAATCTTTTTTGCCGTATCAAAATATATATTTAATTTGTTGTATTGTCATGATTTATTTTTGAAGGAAATTTAGATTAAAATATCCTCTGATGCCTGTACTTCCATCAGTTTCGCTAAAAATTGTTATAGGTTAGTCAAGTTTGAGCATTTTTTAAATCATGTAGTTCTAGGAGTAACTCATAAACAAAACTTTTCTAGACACCAAAAATGGGAGCTCACTCATTTATAGGGTAAAGCAATATGGTAAGCCTAGGTTACATAGATGCTGACAAGAGAAAAATGTACCCTCTTCATGGTGTTTATACTTTTGCAAAGAAGACAATAAAAAGAAAACAAATAAAAAGTAATATTTCAAAAAAAAATATTCCACCTGTATCTTACTCTCCCTCTACCCAGCCTCATTCCCTCTCTTGCCCTCCACACCTCATATTCCACTACACTCCCCAGGATTCTCTTCTCCAGCTATACTGGTCTCCTTGTTGTTTTTCAAGCAGGTCAGGTACATCGCTGCTCTTTGCTTTAGCTGCTTCCTCTATCCCAGCTTCCTCTCCCCGTAGATAATCCCATGGTGAACTCCCCCAATCCCTTCAAATTTTTGCTTAAATGTCACCTTTCTTACCTGTTTAATTTTGTGACACTTCATTTCCCTACACTTCTTACATTCAGAATCCTCATTACCTTACTTTCATTTTTGTTTTCCAACATATTTATCACCTGCAAATATGTGATACAATTTATTACTTTTTATGTCTATTGTTTGTTGCTAGATGAACCATCCCTCACCCCCATGGTAAAATGTTGGCTCCATGAGTCAGGGATCTGTGCCTGTTTTGTTCACAAATATATTCAAAGAACTTAGAATATTTGGCTAATAGATGGGGCTTAATAAGTGTTTGTCGAATGCATGAATGACAATGTAATGAACTAGTGAATGTATTATCTGAAATTTCAGGACTCAACATGGCTGTTGAAGGTAAAAATTAGCCATAAAAGGTTATAGTTAGAGTGACCATACAATTTAGTATCTAAATTGGTCATTTTTGAGTGTGAATAGGGAAGTAAAATTATTAAAATTGTATAATTTTGAAAATTTAATTGATCAAGTTGGCTTATTACATCACTGGTTTAAAAAAGACTGGCAATCAAAAATGATTTTTAAAAATTCTTTTAATAAATATGTTTAGAATAAAGCAAAATTAACACAAATTTAGGTTTATTATCTGAAATAAAAATAACATAACTAATTTCCCATGTTGCTTTGATCATTTTATTTGGCTTCACCTGTCTTAAATTTTGTCACTTACATTTTTCTGTAAAATTTATTTTTCAATTATTCTATTTAAAAATTTTCAGGGCCTCCCTGGTGGCGCAGTGGTTGAGAGTCCGCCTGCCGATGCAGGGGATACGGGTTCGTGCCCCGGTCTGGGAGGATCCCATATGCCGCGGAGCGGCTGGGCCCGTGAGCCATGGCCGCTGGGCCTGCGCATCCGGAGCCTGTGCTCCGCAACGGGAGAGGCCACAACAGTGAGAGGCCCGCATACCGCAAAAAGAAAAAAAAAAAAAAAAAAAAAAAAAAAAAAAAAAATTTTCATAGAATTTCTCAGATCTTCAAAATTGCATTTTACCTTTAATAGTTTTGAAATTATTGATACCTTCAAATGATTCTGCTTTGCAAATATAATATTTTAATTGAGAAAATACTTTTATAGGTGCTGAGGAAAATAAGATCAGAGATAATTATAAGTGGAAAATATTCTCAATTCTATATTTACATTGATATGTGTAAATATATTAGCCCAACTATTTTCATAGGTACTGTCTTTTTACTTCTATTCAACAGAGTACTTTTCTTGACATATTTTTATAAGATAAAACTAGTCCAAAATGTCTTAATATCCTTTTGACTGTCTCAGCAAATGTAGATGCCATATAACAACAGGGATTCTCAATTTCACTTCATTCTGGTACAAAATACAACTATTTAATTATAAATAGAAGCTCCATCAAAGGACTTTTCCCTACAGTTGAGTTATTTCAAAGCATTATCATAGAAAAATCAAAATTAAATCTTGTATACCTTTATAACTTACATTGTTTAATTTATTTATTCTAGTCCTTGCTTCTGTAAGAATTTTTCTTTTCATTTGTGAGATTTGCTTTTAGTAATTGAAAATCTTTAAAAACTTCAAAACTTGATCTTTACTGAACACTTTTATTAGAGATTTCCAGCTAATTTTGAATAAAATGTAAGCAAAATTTAGAGGATTTACAAAGTAGTTCTTCAAAAGCTCAAACATTTCTAAAATTCAATTGATGATAGGTAGCAAAGAGAGTTTATGTGATAACATACTTATGTTGTCTTTTTAGTTCAAAATAAAATTCATCACCAAAATCTTTTTTCTGAATGTGTAAATCTAAACATATTTATAAAATGTGATACTTACAGCTCAGTTTGTATAAATTAGTAGAATATCACAGCTTGATTGATGTAATTATGAATTATGTATATAACATAACCAGCTCCTGGTACATTTTTGCTCCATATGTATCCTAATTTACTGAGAACATTATTTTTACCACCATGCTGTGTTCCACCCAAAGTTGTATTCATATTATTATGACAAAGCTCACATAATTTTATTTTCAATGTTGAATTTTTAAACTAAATTTAAAATACCATTCGCATATAATGTCATCAGTATAACAGTTATCATTTAGTAGTCAAAAATAAGGGTTTTAATTTTAAAATAAACATCTAAATGCACATAAGCAAATTAGCTTATGGCCTATTCAAATTTATGAATAAAATATTGTTATTAAAAAGCCTTCAGAATAATTATTATGGCTAGAAATTGCCTATAAAATGGGAAGTCAGGAAAACATGTGATTCCTCAAAAGAAATTGTTTTTCCCACCAGACCTGGTGGACAGGCTTGCCCCAGACTTGTGCCCATTCACAGTAGCCCCTGCCTCACCAGACCTAGGGGGTGGGCTCACCCAGGTCCAGAACTGTTTTACTGCAGCCCCTGTGCCACCAGATCTGGAAGGTGTGCACACCCCACCCCACACAAATGATGCCCTTGAATTCCTGGCATTTCTGAACCCCAAGAGACTGAAATAATCACAGAGACAGGTCTTGGCAGTTGACCATCACCAAGGCACTGCACAAACAGACCAAAACACACCCCCAGTCTTCGAGTGACTGTTCCTTCAAGACTGGTAGAGACAGCAGTTTCATCTTATACACAGAAACAAACACAGAGAATCAGGCAAAATGAGGAGACAGGGGAATATATTTTGAACAAAAGAACAAGGCAAAATTTCAGAAAAATATATCAATAAAATGGAGATAAGCAGTCGACCTGATTAAAGACTTTAAAATAATGATAATAAAGATGCCCACAGAATTAAAATAAAGAATGAAAAGCATGGTGAGATTTTCAACAAAGAGATAGAAAATTTAAGAAAGTTCCAAACAGAAGTTACAGAACTGAAGCATATGATAGCTAAACTTAAAAGTACACTAGAGGGGGCTTCCCTGGTGGCGCAGTGGTTGAGAGTCCGTCTGCTGATGCAGGGGACATGGGTTCATGCCCCGGTCCAGGAAGTTCCCACATGCCGCTGAGCGGCTGGGCCCGTGAGCCATGGCCGCTGAGCCTGCGCGTCTGGAGCCTGTGCTCCGCGGTGGGAGAGGCCACAACAGTGAGAGGCCCGCGTACCACAAAATAAATAAATAAATAAATAAATAAATAAAAGTACACTAGAGGGATTCAACAGCAGACTTAATGAAGCAGAAGAATGTGTCATTGAGCTTGAAGACAAAGCAATGGAAATCACTCAGACAGAGAAGCAAAAATAAAAAAAGAATTAAAAAAAGTTAAAATTCTTTAAGGGATTTTGAGACAACATCAAGTGGAATAACACTCTCATTATAGGAATCCCAGAAAGAGAAGAGGGAGAGAAAGGGCCAGCAATCTTACTTGAATAAACAATGACTGAAGACTTCCTTAATCTGAGGAAGGATACAGATACTCAGGTGCAGGAAGCTCAAAAATTTACAAATAGAATGAACCCAAAGAGATTCACACCAAGATGCATTACACTTAAGATGGGAAAAATTAAAGATAAAGAGAAGATCTTGAAAGCAGCAAGAGAAAAACAACTTCTTACATACAAGGTAAGGCTATTAGATTTTTCAACAGAAACTTTGCAGGCCAGAAGAGAGTGGCATGACATATTCAATACCATGAAAGGAAAAAAAAAAAAAAAACTTCCAAGAATTCTCTACCTGGGAAGGTCATCATTCAGAATTGGATAAAAGATCAAGAGTTTTCCCCAGATCATAAAAAACTGAAGAAGTATTGGATTGGCCAAAAAGTTCATTTGGGTTTTTCCATAACACCTTATGGAAAAACCCAAAATAACTTTTTAGTCAACCAATACATCCCTACTAAACTGGCCCTACAAGAAATGTTAAAGGGACTTCTTTGGGCTGAAAAGAAATGACATAATTAATAACAAGAAAACATACAAAAGAAAAAATTTCACTGGAGATTATAGTAAAGATGGTGTATCAATCAATGATAAAGTAGGTATGAAGATTAAAAAACAAAAATAGTAAAATTAACTAAAACTACAATAATTAGATAACAATACAAAAAATAAAAAGATAAAACATGACATCAAAAATATAAAACATGAGGGGGGAGTGAAAATGTAAACTTTTGGAATATGCTTAAATTTAAATTGCTATCAATTTAAAACAGACTATTATATACATAGGATGTTATATGTATACAAAGCAAAAGCTCAGAGTAAATACACAAAAGAAAATGAGAAAGAAATCTAAACAGAACAATGAAGAAAGCCAACAAACCACAAGAGAAGAGACAGAGAAGAAAGAAATAGGAGGAACTGTAAAAACAGACAGCAAACATAAACAAAATGTAAGTAATTATTTTAAATGTAAATGGACTAAACTCTCCAATAAAAAGATATAGAGTGTCTGATAAAAAAAGAAAAAGAAAAAAGCAAGAACCATCTATATGCTGCTGACAAGAGACTCACTTCAGAAGTAAGGACATACAGACTGAACATGAAGGGATGGAGAAAGCTATTCCACTTAAATGGAAACAAAAAGAAGGCTGGTGTAGCTATATTCATATTAGACAAATAGAGTTTAAAACAAACACAGTAATAAAGGACAAGAAAAGAATTACATTAATGATGATAGAGTAATCCAGCAAACAAAATATAACATTCATAAATATATAAATATATATGCACTCACCACAGGAGCACTCAAATATACAAAGCAAATATTGATGGACCTAAAGAGAGAAATTGACAGCAATACAATAATAGCAGGGGTCTTTAACATCCCACTTACAACAATGGATAAATCAACCAGACAGAAAATAATAAGGAAACACAGACCTTGGATGACACATTAAAACATATTGACTTAATAGCTATAATCAGAACATTCTATCCCAAAGTGGTAGAGTATACATCCTCCTCAAGTGCACATGGAACATTCTCCAGGATACACCATATGTTAGGCCAAAAAAAAAGTCTCAGTAAATTTAAGAAGATTCAAATTCTATCAAGCATCTTCACCGACTACAATAGTATATAAAAACTACAAATAAACTATAAAAAGAAAACTGGAAAAGGTGCAAATATGTGGAGATTAAACAACTTGCTACTGAACAATCAATGGGTTATCAAAGAAATCAAAGAAGAAATAAAAAATACATAGTGACAAATGAAAACATACAATATCCAAAATCTATGACATTCAGCATAACTGGTTCTAAGAAGGAGGCTCATTGCACTTAAAGCCTACCTCAAGAAACAAGAAAAATCTGAAATAAACAATCTAACTTCATACCTAAAGAAACTAGGGAAAAAAAAAGAACAAAGCCTAAAATCCATAGAAAGAAGGAAATAGTAAAGATTAGAGTAAACCAGATCGCTTCATTGATGAATTCTACCAAAAATTGAAAAAATTTAATATCTATTCTTTTCAAACTCTTCCAAAGGACTGAAGAGAAGGGAATATTTCCAAACTCATTTTATGAAGCCAGCATTACCCTGATACCAAAACTGGACAAGGGCACCAAAATAAAAATGTCTTTAATGAACACAGATGCAAAAATCTTGAACAAAATATTAGCAAACTGAATTCAACAATGCATTAAAAGGGTCATAAACCATAATCAAGTGGGATTTATTCCAGGGATACAAAGATAGCTCAACATCCCCAAATCAGTCAATGTGATACACCATATTAACAAGACAGAAGATAAAACTCTTATGATCATCTCAATAGATGCAGGAAAAGCATTTGAAAAAATTCAACACCCATTCATGATAAAAAGTCTCAACAAAGTGAGTATAAAGGGAATGTATCTCCATATAATTGAGACTATATATAATAAACCCACAGCTAACATCATACTTAATGGTGAAAAGCTGAAAACTTCTCCAAGATCAGGAACAAGACAGGGATGCCCACACTTGCTACATTTATTCAACATTTTATTGGAAGTCCTACCCACAGAATTTATGCAAGAAAAATAAATGAAAGGCATCCAAATCAAAAAGAAGGAAAACTATCACTACCTGCAGATAGCATGATGCTTTATATAGAAAACCCTAAAGACTCCATCAAAAAAACCCACAAAAAAACAAACAAAAGACAACCTGTTAGAATGAATAAATGAATTCAGTAAAGTTGTAGAATGCAAAACCAATCTACAAAAATCAGTGACATTTCTATACACTAATAACAAACTATCAGAAAATGAAATTGAGAAAACAGTGCTATTTACAATTGCATCAGAAAGAATAAAATAGCTAGGAATTAAATTAACCAAGTAGGTGAAAGACCTATACTCTGAAAACTATAAGACACTGATGAAGAAAACTGAAGAAGGCACAAATAAATGGAAAGATATTCTGTGCTCATAGATAGGAAGAATTAATATTGTTAAAATGTCCATACAACTCAAAGCAATCTAGAGATTCGGTGCAATCCTTTTCAAAATTCCAATGCCATTTTTCACAGAACTAGAACAAATGATTCTAAAACATGTATAGAACCACAAAAGATCCTGAATAGCCAAGACAATCTTGAGAAAGAAGAAAAAATCTGGAGGTATCATGCTCCCTGATTGCAAACTACACTACAAATTTATAGTAATCACAACTGTAAGGTATTGTCATAAAAACAGACACATAGGTCAACAGATCAGAACTAAGATCCAAGAAACAAACCCACAGTATACAGACAATCAACTTAGGACAAAGGATCCAGAACATGCATGCAATGGAGAAAGGACAGACTTCAAAAAATGGTGTTGGGAAAACTGGACAGCCACATGCAAAAGAATAAAACTGGGCCACTATCTTACACCACACAAAAATATCCACTGTAAATGAGTTAAAGACTTGAATGTAAGACCTGAAACCATAAAAGTCTTAGAAGAAAACATATAGGGTACCCCCCATGACATCAATGTCAGCAACGTTTTTGTGGATCAGATTCCAAAGGCAAGGGTAAGAAAAGCAAAAATAAACAAATGGGTCTACATCACATGAAAAGCTTCTGAACAGTAAGGGAAATCATCAGCAAAATGAAAAGGCAACCTACTGAATGGGAGAAGATATTTGCTAATCACATATCTGACAAGAGATTAATATCCAAAATATATAAAGAACTTATACAACTTAACAGATTTAAAAATGGGCAGAGGATCTGAATAGATGTTTTTCAAAAGAACATGTATAGATGGTCAACAGACACATGAAAAGATGTCCAACATTACTAATTACTAGGGAAATGCAAATCTAAACCACAAGGAGATACCACCTCACACCTGTTAGAATGGCTATCTTCAAAAGCCAGGAAATGGCAAGTGTTGGAGAGTATGTGGAGAAAGGTGAACTGTAGAACAATGTTGGTGGAAATGTAAATCAGTGCAGCCACTATGGAAAACTGTATGGAGATTCCTCCAGAAGTTAAGAATAGAACCATGATATGATCCAGCTATCCCACTTCTGGGTGTTTATCTGAGGAATACAAAATCTCTAATTTGAAAAAAATATATGCACCCCAATATTCATAGCAGCTTTATTTATAATAGCCAAGATATGAAAACAGCCTAAGTGTCCATTGATGTATGAATGGATAAAGAAGATGTGGTGTATATACACAATGGAATACTTCTTAGCCATAAGAAAGAATAAAATCTTGCCATTTTTGACAACATGGGTGGACCTTGATGGTATCACATTAAGTAAAATAAATAAGAAGGTGAAAGAGAAAACCCATATGATTTCACTCATACATGGAGTCTGAAAAAAAGTGAATAAAAAAATTACAAAAAACAAACTCACAGACACAGAGGACAGATTAGTGGTTACTGGAGGGAGAAGTGGACCAGGGGGTAAGCAAAATGGTTGAAAGGAGTCCAGTGTATGAAGATGGCTGGTAACTAGACTTTGGGTGATGATCACCCTATAATGAACACACATGTCTAATCACACTGTTGTATACCTGAAACTTATATAGTGTTATATACCAATTTTACCTTAAAAATAGAATGAATTAAAATTATTTTTCATTGATATATAACTCACATATAACAATATACTAGTTTCAAGTGTACAGTATAATGATTTGATATATGCATATATTGCAACAGGATCATCACGATAAGTTTAATTAACATCTATCACCACAAATACTTACAAATTGCTTTTTCTTATGATGAAAACTTTTAAGATCTTCTCTCTTAGCAACTTTCAAGTATACAATACAGTATTATTAACTATAGCCACCATGCTGTGCATTACATCCCTATGAATTATTTATTTTATAATTGGAAGTTTGTACCTTTTGACCACCATTGCCTACTTCACATACCCTTCACTCCCCTCACCTCTGACAACCAGCAATCTGTTATATGTATATATGAGCTTTTTTTTTTTATTTCTTTGCTTTTTTAGTTTCCACATATCATATGCTACTTGTCTTTCCCTGTCTGACATATTTCACTGAGAATAACGCCCTCAGAATCCATCCATGTTGTCACAGATGGCAGAATTTTCTTCTTTTTATGGTTGAATAATCTTCCTATATATATATGTATATCCCATTTTCTTTATCCATTCATCCACTGATGGACACTAAGGTTGTTTCACATATTGGCAACTATAAAACTGCTGCAATGAAATAGGGGTACAGATATCTTTTCGAGTTAGTATTTTTATTTCCTTTGGATAACTACCCAGAAGTGGAATTGCTGGATTGTATGATAGTTCCTAATTTCAACTTTTTCCTCAAAAGGAATTCTTGATGTTTGAATTAGGTATTGTACTTGTCTCAGGGGCTCAGAATTACAAATAATTGGTGGAAAGTCTAGAATATGGCTTTAAAGAAATATTATTTATTAGTGACTTATGAACACTAGAAAAATTTAATATCACAGATATGTAGTGGGGTTAATAGTAGCCATTTTATAAAAATATACTAGATTTTGGACAATGGAGAAGACTAAATAACTAATACATTTCTGAATTATAAACTAACTGGCACAATATTTATGCAATATTAAATATTGTTTTCACCATTTTACAGGTAGTTAAACCTTAGGCAAGAGAGACAAATAACTTGCGTAAGGCTACACAGCTAGTATTCTGGCAGAACCCAGATTTAAACTAGATTCTTTCTGAATCCAGAGGTACATTCCTCAACTACACCCAATTACCTGTTCCTGTTTTAAGTGTAGAAATTTTATCCTATTGCTCTTGGCAACAACAAATGCTTGAGAAAAAGAAAGATAGGGAAGTTTATCTCCATTGGATATTGAATGACTAGTGCAGGCAGCTTGCTACATGGGTTAATGCTTATTAACTACTGATGAATATTTTTAAGGGAGAGGATATTGAGTGCACATATTTGGGGAGGAGACAGATTCTAGGGACATTAGCTGATAGTGATTGATTACTGTAGTAGCTTAAAAAACATGTCCACAAATTCTTTCAAACCTGTAGTAAGCTGAATAATAGTCTCCCGAAGGCATGCATGTCCTAAGTCTCAGAACCTGTGAATGTGTTACATTACATAACAAAGGGGAATTAAGGTGACTTTAAAATAGAAAGATTATCCTATATTATCTGGGTGGACCCAGTGTAATCACAATGATCCTTAAATATGGAAATAGTAAGAAGAAAGGAAGGTCAGAGTGATACAGGGTGAGAAGGACCCAACCCACTGTTGTTAGCTTTGGAGATGGAAGAATGGGACCATGAGCAAAGGGATGTGGGAAGCCTTAAGAAGCTAGAAAAGACAAGGAGACAGATTTTCCCCACAAGTCTCCAGAAAGGAATACCACCGAGCTGACACATTTACTTTTGCCCAGAGAGACTTGTGCTGAATTTCTGACCTACAGAACTCCAAGATAATAAGTTTGTATTGTTTTAATTCTCTAAGTTTATGGTACAGGCATGCTTTGGAGATAATGCGGGTTCAGTTCCAGACTACCACAATAAAGCAGATTATCACAATAAAGTGAGTCACATGAATTTTTTGGTTTCCAAGTGTATATAAAGTTTATGTTTAACTATACTATAGTTTATTAAGTGTGTAATAGCATTATGGCTAAAAAAGGTACATTCCTTAATTAAAAATACTTTATTGGTAAAAAAAAATGTTAGCCATCATTTGAGTCTTCAGTGAGTAGTAATCTTTTTACTTGGCTTGATATTGATGGCTGCTGACTGACCAGGATGGTGGTTGCTGAAGGGTGGGGTGGCTGTGGGAATTTCTGAAAATAAGATGACAGTGCAGTTTGCTGCATTGATTGACTCTTCCTGCAGCATGCAATGTTGTTTGCTAGCATTTTACCAATCATAGAACTGCTTTCAAAATTGGAGTCAGTCCTCCCAAAACTAGTTGCTGCTTCATCAAATTTAAGTAATATTCTAAATCGTTTATTGTCATTTCAACAGTCTTCACAGCATTTTTACCAGGAGCAGATTCCATTTCAAGAAACCACTTTCTTTGCTCATCCATATGAAGCAATTCTTCATCCATTAAAGCTTTATCATGAGATTACAGAAATTCAGACACATCTTCAGGATCTACTTCTAATTCTAGTTCTCTTTTTATTTCTACCACATCTATAGTTACATCCTCCAATTAAGTCTTGAACCCCTCCAAATCATCATTGAAATTTGGAATCAACTCCTGTTAGTGTTGATATTTTTACCTCTTCCCATGAATCAACCATGTTCTTAATGGCATCCAGAATCTTTTCCAGAAGATTTTCAACGTATTTTGCTCAGATCCACCAGAGGAAGCACTATCTATGGCAGCTATAACCTTACAAAATATATTTCTTAAATAATAAGACTTGAAAGTTGAAATTACTCCTTGATCCATGGACTACAGAATGGATGTTGTGTTAGCAGGCATGAAAATATTAATCTCACTGTACACCTCCATCAGAACTCTTGGGTGACTGGGTGCATTGTCAATGAGCAGTAATATTTTCAAAGGAATTTTTTTTTTTCTGAGCAGTAGGTTTAAATGCTGGGCTTAAAATATTCAGTAAATCATGTTGTAAATATATGTGATGTCATCCTGGCTTTGTTGTTTCATTTACAGAGCACAGGAAGAGTACATTTAGCATAATTCTTAAGGGCCCCAGATTTTTGGAATAGCACATGAGCATCGGCTTCAACTTAAAGTCACCAGCTACACTAGCCCCTAGTAAGAGATTCAGCCTATACTTTGAAGCCAGACACTGACGTCTCTTCTGCTATAAAAGTCCTAAATGACATCTTCTTCCAATAGAAGGCTTTTTATCTATATTGAAAATCTGTTGTTTTGTGTAGCCACCTTCATTAAGTATCTTAGCTGGATCTTCTGGATAACTTGCTGCAACCTCTACATCAGCACTTGCTGCTTCACCTTATACTTTTATGTTATGGAGATGGCTTCTTTCCTTAAACTTCATGAACCAACCTCTGCTAGCTTCAAAGGTCTTTTTTTTTTTTCCTGCAACTTCCTCACATCTCTCAGCCTTCATAAAATTGAAGAAAGTTAGGGCCTAGCTCTAGACTAGGCTTTGACTTAAGGAAATAGTGTGGCTGATTGATTGATCTTCTATCCAGACAACTACGACTTTCTCCATATCAGCAATAATCCTATTTTGCTTTCTTATCATTTGTGTGTTCATTGGAGTAGCACTTTTAATTTACTTCAAGAACTTTCCTTTTGCATTCACAATCTGGCTAACTGTTTAGTGTAAGAGGCCTAGATTTCAGCCTATCTCAGCTTTCAACATGCCTTCCTCACTAAGTTTAATAATTTCTAACTTTTGATTTAAAGTGAAAGACGTGTGACTCTCCCTTTCACTTGAACACTTAGAGGCCATTGTAGGGTTATTAACTGACCTAATTTCAATATTGTTATGTCTCAGGGAATAGGGAGGCCTGAGAAGGAGAGATATGGGTAAAGAGCTAGTGGGTAAAGCAGTTACAATACACAAAACATTTACTGATTAAATTTGTTATCTTATATGGGCACAGTTCCTGGTGCCCCAAAACAATTACAATACTGACATCAAAGATCACTGATCACAGATAACCATAACAAATATAATAATGATGTAAAAAATTTGAAATATTGCAAGGATACCAAAATGTGACACAGAGACACAAGTGAGCAAATGCTGTTGGAAAAGTGGCACTGATAGATTTGCTCAATGTAGGATTGCCATGAAACTTCAATTTGTAAAAAATGCAGTATCTGCAAAGTGCAATAAAAAGAGGTATGCCTATAATTTGTTATAGCAGCAATAGAAAAGTAATATAATACTCTTTTCTTCAAGAAATAGAAGGTAATTCACCTCTGTGTGAGTGTGGGCTGAACTTACATCTAATGAATAGAATGTGTGACTCAATTCTAATGAATAGAATATAGCAAAAAGTAAGATGTCACTTCTTAGATTAGGTTATACAAAGACTGTGTCTCCCATCTTGGGTACACTCTCACTCTCTCTTGGATTTCTTCTTCATTCTGAGATAGATGGCTGCCATGTCTTCAGTCTCCTTGTGGAGAAGACACATGGTGCAGAACCAAGCCTTAGCAGCAACCATTTGGATGAACTTGAAAGACTGTCTTCCCCCAGTCAAACCTTTAGATGGCTGTAACCCTAGTTGACACCTTGATGGTATCCTTGTGAGAAACTTTAAACCAGAACCAACCAGATAAGCTGTTCTTATATTCCCAATGCACAGAAATGGTGAAATAGTCAATGTTTGTTATTTTAGGATATGAGGCTTTGAGATAACTTGTTATGTAGTGATAGATAACTGATACAATTACTCTAATGTTCTTATTTACCTACCAAAAGAGAAAACAGGTAGAGAAGAAAAAAAATGCTACTTAGGTGGGTATTCCTCCTTTTCTACAAATAAACTGATGTGAATGTGCATATTTCATTGGAAAGTTATGACAAGAACATGCAGTAGTTTTCTTTGTATTTGTGTTTTTTTATATGCAAATGTTCACAGTAGCATTATTTTGTATTAGTCAAATACTTGAAACAAACAGAAGTCCACAAAGAGTGGAAAGGACTAACAAACTGTGGTATATTCATACAATAAAATATGACCAAGAATAAAAGTTAATGATCTATTTATTCTTATAACAAGATGAATAAATATCAAAATTATCATTCAGTACAAAAAGACAGACCTCCACCTCCTCCCAAAATAGTATCACCTAATTCCCTGATTTCATTTGTTTAAAATTTTAGAAAATTCAAACTAATCTCTAGTGATAGAAACCAGATCAGTAGTAGCCTGAGGATGGAATAACATGATGGAGAATTAGCAAAGAGGAATTACAAGGAAGAACAAGGAAATTGTTGGAATTGATGGATATGTTCTATATATATATATATTTTTTTTCCTGCTTCTCTTGGATTCCACAGATCACCCATTGTCTGTGTATTTACATATGTCCTAAGAACAAAAGTTATTTAAGACAAAATGCTTTCAGGATTGATGGAAAGTGTTCTGAAAAGAGTTTAGTTATTGCTCATTAGTATATCAATATTATGTTAATAAATTGGAGTTTTGGGCAGAGCCCTGGTTAGAAAGTTAAGCCCCTTTTTATGACTTTGAGATTGTGGCACTTGTGTAGCACCAAGAGGTCATTTTTTAAAAATTTTATTGAAGGATAGTTGATTTACAATGTTGTGTTTAATTTTTACTGTACAGCAAAGTGACTGAGTTATACACATATATATTCTTTATCAAATTCTTTTCCATTATGGCTTATCATAGGATATTGAACATAGTTCCCTGTGCTATACAGTTGGACATTGTTTTTTTTTAATTTTTCAATTTTATTTTATTTTTTATACAGCAGGTTCTTATTAGTCAGCCATTTTATACACATCAGTGTATACATGTCAATCCCAATCTCCCAACTCATCACACCCCCACCCCCTGACGCTTTCCCCCCTTGGTGTCCATACATTTGTTTTCTAAATCTGTGTCTCAATTTCTGCCCTGCAAACCACTTCACCTGTACGATTTTTCTAGATTCCACATATATGCGTTAATATGTGATATTTGCTTTTCTCTTTCTGACTTACTTCACTCTGTATGACAGTCTCTAGATTCATCCACGTCTCTACAAATGACCTAATTTAATTCCTTGTTATGGCTGAGTAAAATTCCATTGTATATATGTACCATATCTTCTTTATCCATTCATCTGTCAGGCATTTAGGTTACTTCCATGACCTGGCTATTGTAAATAGTGCTGCAATGAACATTGGGGTGCATGTGTTTTTTGAATTATGGCTTTCTCTGGGTAAATGTCCAGTGGTGGGATTGCTGGGTCATATGTTAATTCTATTTTTAGTTTTTTAAGGAACCTCCATACTGTCCTCCACAGCGGCTGTATCAATTTACATTCCCACCAACAGTGCAAGAGGGTACCCTTTTCTCCACACCCTCTCCAGCATTTGTTGTTTGTAGACTTTCTGATGATGCCCATTCTAACTGGTGTGAGGTGATACCTCATTGAAGTTTTGATTTGCACTTCTCTATTAAATAGTGATGTTGAGCAGCTTTTCATGTGATTCTTGGCCATCGGTATGTCTTCTTTGGAGAAATGTCTATTTAGGTCTTCTGCCTATTTTTGGATTGGGTCATTTGTTTTTTTAATATTGAGCTGCATGAACTGTTTATATATTTTGGAGATTAATCCTTTGTCTGCTGATTCATTTGCAAATATTTTCTCCCATTTTGAGGGTTGTCTTTTCATCTTATTTCCTTTTGTTGTGCAAAAGATTTTAAGTTTCATTAGGTCCCATTAGTTTATTTTTGTTTTTATTTCCATCACTCTAGGAGGTGGATCAAAAAAGACCTTGCTGTGATTTATGTCAAAAAGTGTTCTTCCTATGTTTTTCTCTAAGAGTTTTATAGTGTCTGCGATTACATTTAGGTATCTAATCCATCTTGAGTTTATTTTTGTGTATGGTGTTAGGGAGTGTTCTAAGTTCATTCTTTTACATGTAGCTGTACAGTTTACACAGCACCACTTATTGAAGAGACTGTCTTTTCTCCATTGTATATCCTTGCCTCCACTGTCATAGATTAGTTGACCATAGGTGCGTGCATTTATCTCTGGGCTTTCTATCTTCTTCCATTTATATATATTTCTGTTTTAGTGGCAGTGCCATATTGTCTTAATTACTGTAGTTTTGTAGTATAGTCTGATGTCAGAGAGTCTGATTCCTCCAGCTCAGTTTCTTTCCTTCAAGACTGCTTTGGCTATTCAGGGTCTTTTGCATCTCTATACAAATTTAAAGACTTTTTGTTCTAGTTCTATAAAAAATGCCATTGGTAATTTGATAGGGATTGCATTAAATCTGTAGACTACATTGGGTAATATAGTCATTTTCACAATGTTGATTCTTCCAATCCAAGAGCATGATATATCTCTCCATCCTTTAGTATCATCTTTAATTTCTTTCATTAGTGTCTTATAGTTTTCTGCATACAGGTCTCTTGTCTCCCTAGGTAGGTTTATCCCTAGGTATTTTATTCTTTTTGTTGCAATTGTAAATGGGAGTGTTTCCTTAATTTCTCTTTCAGATATTTTATCATTAGTGTATGGGAATGCACGAGATTTCTTTGGATTAATTTTGTATCCTGCTACTATAGCAAATTCATTGATTACCTCTAGTAGTTTTCTGGTGGAATATTTAGGATTACTTATATATAGTATCATGTCATCTGCAAACAGAGACAGTTTTACTGCTTCTTTACCAATTTGTATTCCTTTATTTCTTTTTCTTCTCTGGTTGCCATGGCTAGGACTTCCAAAACTATGTTGTAAAATAGTTGTGATAGTGGACAACCTTATCTTTTTCCCGAGGAAATGTTTTCAGTTTTTCACCATCGAGAATGATGTTTGTAGTGAGTTTGCCATATATGGCCTTTATTATGTAGGTTCCCTCTATGCCCACTTGCTGGAGAGTTTTTATCATAAATGGATGTTGGATTTTGTCAAAAGTTTTTTCTGCATCTATTGACATGATCATATGATTTTCCTTCTTCAGTTTGTCATATGGTGTATCACATTGATTGATTTGCATATATTGAAGAACCCTTGCATCACTGGGATAAATCCCATGTGATCATAGCGTATGATCCTTTTAACGTGTTGTTGGATTTTGTCTGTTACTATTTTGTTGAGAATTTTTGCATCTATGTTCATCAGTGATATTGGTCTGTAATTTTCTTTTTTTGTAGTATCTTTGTCTGGTTCTGGTCTCAGGGTGATGGTGGCCTCAAAGAATGAGTTTGGGAGTGTGCCTTCCTCTCGAATTTTTTGGAAGAGTTTGAGAAGGATGCGTGTTGGCTCTTCTCTAAATGTTTGACAGAATTCACCCATGAAGCCATCTGGTCCTGGACTTTTGTTTCCTGAAAGATTTTTAATCACAGTTTCCATTTTATTACTTGTGATTGGTCTGTTCACATTTTCTATTTCTTCCTGGTGCAGTCTTGGAAGGTTATACCTTTCTAGGAATTTGTCCATTTCTTCCAGGTGGTCCATTTTATTAACATAGATTTGCTTGTAGTAGTCTCTTAGGATGCTTTGTATTTCTACGATGTCTGTTGTAACTTCTCCTTTTTCATTTCTAATTTTATTGATTTGAGTTGTCTCCCTCTTTCTCCTGATGAGTCTGGCTAATGGTTTATCAATTTTGTTTATCTTCTCAAAGAACCAGCTTTTAGTTTTATTGATGTTTGCTATTGTTTTCTTTGTTTCTATTTCATTTATTTCTGTTCTGATCTTTATGATTTCTTTCCTTCTGCTAAGTTTGCGTTTTGTTTGTTTTTCTTTCTCTAGTTCCTTTAGGTGTAAGGTTAGATTGTTTATTTGAGATTTTTCTTGTTTCTTGAGGTAGGATTGTATTGGTATATACTTCAGTCTTAGAATTGCTTTTGCTGTATCCCATAGGTTTTGGATTATCATGTTTTCATTGTCATTTTTCTCTAGGTGTTTTTTTTTATTTCCTCTTTGATTTCTTCAGTCATCTCTTGGTTAGTTAGTAATGCATTGTTTAGCCTCCAGGTGTTTGTGTTTTTTTATGTTTTATTCCCTGTAATTGATTTCTAATCTCGTAGTGCTGGGGTCAGAAAAGATGCTTGATATGATTTCAATTTTCTTAAATTTACTGAGACTTGATTTGTGATCCAAGATGTGATCTATACTGTAGTATGTTCCATGTGCACTTGAGAAGAAAGTGTAATCTGCTGTTTTTGGATGGAATGTTCTACAAATGTCAATCAAATCTATCTGGCCTATTGGGTCATTTAATGCTTGCGTTTCCTTATTAATTTTCTGTTTGGATGATCTGTCCATTGGTGTAAGTGAGGTGTTAAAGTCCCCCAATATTTTGTGTTACTGTCAATTTCCTCTTTTATAGCTGTTAACCTTATGTATTGAGGTGCTCCTCTCCTGGGTGCATATATATTTATAATTGTTATATCTTTGTCTTGGATTGATCCCTTGATCATTATGTAGTGTCCTTCCTTGTCTCTTTTAACAGTCTTTATTTTAAAGTTTATTTTATCTGATATGAGTGTTGCTATTCCAGCTTTCTTTCTATTTCTATTTGCATGGAATATCTTTTTCCATCCCCTCACTTTCAGTCTGTATGTGTCCCTAGATCTGAAGTGGGTCTCTTGTAGACAGCATATAGATGGGTCTTGTTTTTTATATATTCATCGAGCCTGGGTCTTTTGTTTGGAGCATTTAATCCATTCACTTTAAGGTAATTATTGATTTGTATGTTCCTATGACCATTTTCTTAATTGTTTTGGGTTTGTTTTTGTAGGTCTTTTCTTCTTTTGTGTTTCCCACTTAGAGAAGTTCCTTTAGCATTTGTTGTAATGCTGGTTTGGTGGTGCTGAATTCTCTTAGCTTTTGCTTGTCTGTAAAGCTTTTGATTTCTCCATCGAATCTGAATGAGATCCTTGCCAGGTAGAGTAATCTTGGTTGTAGGTTCCTCCCTTGCATCACTTTAAGTATATCATGCCAGTCCCTTCTGCCTTGCAGAGTTTCTGCTGAGAAATCAGCTGTTAATCTTATGGAAGTTCCCTTGTATTTTATTTGTCATTTTTCCCTTGCTGGTTTCAATAATTTTTCTTTGTCTTTAATTTTTGCTAGTTTGATTACTACGTGTCTCAGCATGCTTCTCCTTGGATTTATCCTGTATGGGACTCTCTGCACTTCCTGGACTTAAGTGGCTATTTCCTTTCCCATGTTAAGGAAGTTTTAGGCTATAATCTCTTCAAATATTTTCTTGGGTCCTTCCTCTCTCTCTTCTCCTTCTGGGATCCCTATAATGTGAATGTTGTTGTGTTTAATGTTGTCCCAGAAGTCTCTTAGGCTGTCTTCATATCTTTTAATTCTTATTTCTTTATTCTGTTCTGCTGCAGTGAACTCCACCATTCTGTCTTCCAGGTCACTTATCCTTTCTTCTGCCTCAGTCATTCTGCTATTGATTCCTTCTAGTGTAGTTTTCATTTCAGTTTTTGTACTGTTGATCTCTGTTTGTTTGTTCTTTAATTCATTTCGGTCTTCATGAAACATTTCTTGCATCTTCTCGATCTTTGCCTCCATTCTTTTTCTGAGGTCCTGGATCATCTTCACTATCATTATTCTGAATTCTTTTTCTGGAAGGTTGCCTATTTCCACTTCATTTAGTTGTTGTTCTGGGTTTTATCTTGTTTATTCATCTGGTACATAGTCCTCTGCCTTTTTATCTTGTCTATCTTTCTGTGAATGTGGTTTTTGTTCCACAGGCTGCAGGATTGTAGTTCTTCTTACTTCTGTTGTCTGCCTTCTGGTGGATGAGGCTATCTAAGAGGCTTGTGCAAGGTTTATGATGGGAAACACTGATGGCTTTTCCTGAGGGACTGGTGGTGTGTAGACCTGGCTGTTGGCCTGGTGGGCAGCTCAGTAAAACTTTAATCCACTTGTCTGCTGATGGGTGGGCCTGGTTCCTCTCCCTGTTGTTTGTTTGGCCTGAGGCGACCCAGCACTGGAGCTTACCTGGGCTCTTTGGTGGAGCTAATGGTGGACTCTGGGAGGGCTTGCATCAAGGAGTAGTTCCAAGAACATCTGCTGCCAGTGTCCTTGTATCATGGTGAGACAGAGCACCTCCCAACTCTGCAGGAGACCCTCCAACACTAGCAGGTACATCTGGTTCTGTCTCTGTGGGGTTACTGCTCCTTCCCCTGGGTCCCGATGTGCACAGTACTTTGTGTGCCCTCTATGAATGGAGTCTTTGTTACCCTCAGTCCCATTGAAGTCCTGCAATCATATCCCACTGGACTTCAACGTCTGATTCTCCAGGAATTCCTCCTCTTGTTGCTGGACCCCCAGGTGTGGAAGCCTGATGGGGGGCTCAGAACGTTCACTCCAGTGGGTGGACTTCTGTGGTATAAGTGTTCTCCAGTTTGTGAGTCACCCACCCAGCAGTTATGGGATCTGATTTTATTGTGATTGCTCGCCCCTACTGTCTCATTTTGGCTTCTCCTTTGTCTTTGGATGTGGGGTATCTTTTTTTGGTGAGTTCCAGTGTCTTACTGTTGATGACTGTTCAGCAGTTAGTTGCGATTCTGGTGTTCTCACAATAGGGAGTGAGAGCACGTCCATCTACTCTGCCATCTTGAACCAATCTGATCCATGCAGTAGTTGTAATTCAACAATGTACACATACAATAATTTATATTTCTATAAATATAATTTAATCAACTTTTATTCAAATTATAAATGGAATTAAAACCTCAACATGTAGAATAAAATTTCTCAACACATCATTTTTTGAGAATATAATAATCCATTTTTACACATATTTTAATGGATCAGAGTTATCTAAACTACAATTAATCTCTAATATTTTCCTCTGTTCTTTCTTCCCTTGAATTTTGCTTTTCCCTTGAAGTCTATACATAATGGAACAAAGCATGTCATAAACTGAAATTAATTAGTGGGTTTTCTACTTTGCTGTCTAGAAGTATTCTCCAGCCTGTAATTTACAAAGGATAACAATTTCCAGCCAAAAAATATATACATATATATGTATATATATATATCTATTAACTAAATAGTCATTAACTTCATGATACTCAAGTTGAATTTCCAATTGAATATTTATTGAAATAGAGCATCTTTTTTTTTTTGAATTATGAGTGTAAGTTGCCTCATCTAAGGAAATATATGTACTAGCCACATTATAATTACCATGTGAAAAGTAGCCAAGTTTCTCCGCATCCAGTTTTTTAATTTTACTAACATACAGACCACAAATTCAGTATTCATAACTTTTTTTAACATCTTTATTGGACTATAATTGCTTTACTATGGTGTGTTAGTTTCTGCTCTATAAAAAAGTGAATCTGCTATACGTATACATATACCCCATATCCCTTCCATCTTGTCTCCCCCCCACCATCCCACCCCTCTAGGTCGTCACAAAGCACCAAGCTGATATCCCTGTGCTATTCGGCTGCTTCCCACTAGCTACCTATTTTACATTTTGTAGTGTATATATGTACATGCCACTCTCTCACTTTGTCCCAGCTTACCCTTCCCCCTCCCCGTGTCCTCAAGTCCACTCTCTAAGTCTGTGTCTTTATTTCTGTCCTGCCTCTAGGTTCTTCAGAATCTTTTTTTTTTTCTTTTTTTAGATTCCACATATATGTTTTAGCATACGATATTTGATTTTCCCTTCCTGACTTACTTCACTCTGTATGACAGACTCTAGGTCCATCCACCTCATTAAAAATAACTCAATTTCATTTCTTTCTTTGTCAGAGTAATATTCCATTGAATATATGTGTCACATCTTTATCTATTCACCTGTTGATGGATACTTAGGTTGCTTCCAAGTCCTGTCTATTGTAAATAGTGCTGCAATGAAAATTGTGGTACATGACTTTTTTTGAATCATGGTTTTCTCAGGATATATGCCCAGTAGTGGGATTGCTGGGTCATATGGTAGTTCTATTTTTAGATTTTTTTTTTTTTTTGGTGGTACATGGGCCTCTCACTGTTGTGGCCTCTCCCATTGTGGAGCACAGGCTCCAGACGTGCAGGCTCTGTTGCCATGGCTCATGGGCCCAGCCACTCCATGGCATGTGGGATCTTCCTGGACCGGGGCACGAACCCATGTCCCCTGCATCGGCAGGTGGACTCTCAAACACTGCGCCACCAGGGAAGCCTTATTTTTAGATTTTAAAGAACCTCCATACTCTCCATACTGTTATCCATAGTGGCTGTATCAATTTACATTCCCACAAATAGTGCAAGAGGGTTCCCTTTTCCCCAAACCCTCTCTAGCATTTATTGTTTGTAGACTTTTTGTTGATGGCCATTCTGACTGGTGTGAGGTGATACCTCATTGTAGTTTTGATTTGCATTTCTCTAAGGATTAGTAATGTTGAGCATCCTTTAATGTGTTTGTTGGCAATCTGTATATCTTCTTTGGAGAAATGTCTATTTAGGTCTTGTGCCCATTTTTGGATTGGGTTGTTTCTTTGTTTATATTGAGCTGCGTGTGCTGCTTGTAAATTTTGGAGATTAATCCTTTGCCAGTTGCTTTGTTTGCAAATATTTTCTCCTATTATAAGGGTTATGTTTTCATCTTGTATATGGTTTCCTTTGCTGTGCAAGAATTTTTAAGTTTCATTAGGTCCCATTTGTTTATTTTTGTTTCTATTTCCCTATCTCTAGGACGTGGGTCAAAAAGGATCTTGTTGTCATTTATGTTCTAGAGTGTTCTGCCTATGTTTTCTTCTAAACATAAGGGTTTTCTTCTAAACATAAGGGTTTTGTAGGGTCTGGCCTTACATTTCTCCCCTCTGTTATTCAACATAATGTTGGAAGTTTTAGCCACAGCAATCAGAGAAGGAAAAAAAAAATAAAAGGAATACAAATCAGAAAAGAAGAAGTAAAATTGTCACTCTTTGAAGATGAAATGATACTATACATAGAAAATCCTAAAGATGCTACCAGAAAACTACTAGAGCTAATCAATGAATTTGGTAAAGTATCCAGATACAAAATTAATGCACAGAAATCTCTTGCATTCCTATACACTAATGTTGAAAAACCTGAAAGAGAAATAGGGAAACACTCCCATTTACCATTGCAACAGAAAGAATAGTATACCTAGGAATTAACCTACCTAAGGAGACATAAGACCTGTATGCAAAAACTATAAGATTCTGATGAAAGAAATTAAAGATGAAACAAACAGATGGAGAGATATCCCATGTTCTTCGATGGGAAGAATCAATATTGTGAAAATGAGTATACTACCCAAAGCAACCTACAGATTCAATGCAATCCCTATCAAACTGCCAGTGGCATTTTTAACAGAACTAGAACAAAAAATTTCATAATTTGTATGTGGACAAAAAAAGACCCCAAATAACCAAAGTGAAACGGAGAAAGAAAAACGGAGCTGGAAGAATCAGGCTCCCTGACTTCAGACTATACTACAAATCTACAGTAATCAGAACAGTATGGTGCTGGCACAGAAACAGAAATACAGATCAGTGGAACAGGATAGAAAGCCCAGAGGTAAACCCTCACACCTATGGTCACGTAATCTATGATGAAGGAGGCAAGAATATACAATGGAGAAAAAACAGTCTCTTCAATAACTGGTGCTGGGAAAACTGGACAGCTAAATGTAAAGGAATGAAATTAGAACACTCCTTAACACCATACGGAAAAATAAACCCAAAATGGATTGAAGACCTAAATTAAGGCCAGACATCATAACTTCTTTTAAATGGAAGTGTTATTTAATCAAATCCATTGCTCCTGCATTGTTAAAATATAATTCTTCAAGTCCATTTTAAATATTGATTTATATATTAATCATCTCTATGTACAACTATAAAGGATATACACAAACTGCATACTGGGGATTTTGTTTACATGGGTTGAAAGAATTTCCATAATTAAACATTGCAGTAGGAAAAATTGTCCTGTATAAATCAGTATCCATTATTATTTTCTCTGTGAAATCAGTACTAGTTTTACTTTTTGAAACTACTGCCTAAGGAAATTCTAGTGGATAGAGATTATATACTTTTATTTTGTAATGTCCTCTACTGCTACAGCTATATTTGACATTACTTCTGATCTGAGCTTAATTTATAGCATATAGTCAAATATTCATGCTATCAAATATATTTCTGGGCTTCGCTTGTGGTGCAGTGGTTGAGAGTCCACCTGCCGATGCAGGGGACATGGGTTCGTGCTCAAGTCTGGGAGGATCCCACATGCCGTGCAGTGGCTGGGCCTGTGAGCCATGGCCACTGAGCCTGCGTGTCCGGAGCCTGTGCTCTGCAATGGGAGAGGCCACAACAGTGAGAGGCCTGCGTACCGAAAAAACAAAACAAAACAAAACAAACAAACAAAACAAAACAAAACAAAATATATATATTTATTTCTAAATTCTACTCATATTCAGCAACAGCAAATTAACTCCATATCACTACATAGAAGATATGGAATTCTATTTCTCAGAAGCACCTTCCCTCCTTAATTTAAACTTTTATTGTTAGTGAATCAGCATATATGTTATCACTGTTAAATTTAAGTGGAGGACAAGATAGAGTACCACAGGAAATTTCAAATAAGAATGGTTGAGTTCATATTTTTTGTCCCTAAATTAAGTAAGAAATTGCTAGGGAAGAATAATAATTTTTGTATATTTTAAAAAGGGAGGAGTAATCCTGATTTTATTCACAATGTAATCCAAATATGCTTCCATTGAGTAAAGGAAAATATGCTCATCTACATATCAATTAGTTCTGCTAATGAAAAAATAGAACAGCTTTTTAAAATGTATCTTTTATTATGTCTTTGCCCTGCATATAAAGCTTAGATAATAAATCATGATAAGAAAATGTCATCAGCAATATGAATATTAAAATATGAATATAATTAATTATGCACAACTACATTCCTCCTCATAGTGGGGCTCCAGTGTCAGCAGATGATGCTGTATAAATTATTATGTTAATAGTGGAATTGTTGGGAAGAGAGTCATGCGTTACCTGTGGGTTCCTAAAATATGTACATAAATAAAATGACATTAAGCCATCAATATTTTTCTTAGAAATGTGACAACTCAATGTTGGCAAAGCAAACATTTTTCAATTGTAAGTGTGGTTTGTGACTAGGATGTAACTGTCATTAGAATGTATTATCATGTTTAAACTGCTACTTGTAGGAAAGAATAGGAAACCATCACTGAGAGGCTGTTATGTACTATCCATGATCTTAGGGAAGTTATTCAGGTAGTTTTGTGTGCTGATCATGTAATATTTTTCTTTCCTTCTAAGGGCTGCCTATAAATAAGTTTGTGTTGCTCTATTTCTTATTTACCTCTCTTATTTGCTTTACTCTGTTTCTTTTCTTGTTTATTTAGAATTTAGGCATCTGAGGACATGTCTGAAACATCTTATCACTTCATATTTCAATATTCCTACTGTTTTTTTTTGGGGGGGTTGTGGGTGCCATATGGGTAATAAAATCCATGGCATATTGCTGTAGGTAATGTATGTCCCTTATACTTTATGGGCATATTACTAATATAAAATATTAAAAAAATTGTGGGCTACCTTTATTTGTTTATGGCAATAAATTATAACAACTTTCTGTAAACCTTTTTGGAAATGCTCAGCTTAATCACAGCTCACATGGTTTAAAACTCTGATTTCAATACTTTTAGCTTAATGACATTCTCAAGTGTCAAGGCCACTCAGTAAGAGGTTGATTTCTTTTTTTACAATATGCCATGTTTTACCTTTTTTTATAACAGCTGTCAAGTCACAAAACATTTGCAGTAACGAATGATTAAATTAAGTGGATTACAAATTTAGTCACAATATTATATAACTTGAATCTTCTTGAATTTCTACTGGGACCAAATAATTTTATTACTACATTTGTATTAATATGTAAAATATGTGCAGTTCAATAATATAAAACAATGTAAGATAGATAATTTCTTGTTTCTTAAAGAGGCAGTTTTATACAAACATAACACTCATACAGGCAAATTCAACCATGTTGAAAAATCTAATTCAGTAAATACAATTTGCTGGTTCTATCTAGGAAACATTTAAACGTTTCAATTTGACATTGCAAGACTGAAATGAACTCCAGTTTATTCATGATTACAGCATTTGTTAGACATGTGGACACACTGATACAGTAAATATAAAATAAGGGGACTATTGAGATTTAAAGTACCTGCTGTACCTCAGTGTCCTTGATGCCTTAAGAAGGTGCTTCTGTTGACAGCATGTTATTCATGTGTGCAGCTGTGATAGAAAAGACTGATAGGGGCTCAAAATTGATTTTTAATGTCCCTGCAAAAAGACCGTTACTTGGTTTGGGGGATATAGCAACTGTCTGTAGGAGATAGGACTGCTTCTTTGGCCACACCAACATTTTATTCTGATCCATCCCCTTTCTGCTAGCTTTATAGCATACATATGCCATTTTGCCATGTTTCAGCAGCTACTCCAAGTTGTACATCTTCACTATCCCTGTTATCTCAACAGTTGAGCCTCAATGTCCTATGGTACTTAAGCATCAATATATTCATAGCTGGTCATAGCACCAGGCTCAGGAGAAAGACTGCCTGGGATCAAATTCTAGCTCCAATGCTCACTAGACTGGAAATGGGAAAATTACCTAACCTGATCCATCAGAAAAAATTGTACTACCTCATAGTGCTTTGGGGAGTAATTAAGTGAATGGGTATATGTAAAACTCTTAGAGAGAGCTTGGCATATAATGCACCCAATGGTTAGCAGTTGTGGTGGTTATTATTATTTTAATTCTTCTTCTTCTTATTATTATTATCATCCACCTCCCCATGACTATTGGGTGGTGCCATGTATCACTACTCTTTCCTCCCTATCTCTCTGTCCTTCCTTCAATAAAAGAGGAGGTGTTGGAATGGGGAGAGTTGTCTTGTGGGAGCATGCAGTACTTATGAACTATTGTCTCTGTTCCTCTTCACATTGAGAAAGGAGAGAGTGGTATCCAACTTTAGTACATCTCTGAAGCAAAGAGCAGAGATTTCAAGAAAATCACTCAGAAAATGTAATGATTTTAACATGAAAAGGCTACTGATAGCTTTGTCATTGGACGTCTACTTAATCACTCATCCTGTCTGATCTTCCTTGTGCTATCTGCAAATGAGAAAGGAAACTTAGGAGAAAGTAAGGTAGGATGGTCAATTAGAGGGGGGCAAGAATCACCTCTTTGATTTCATAATTCAAATCCAGATTCTGTTTGGGCCACAGACAACAAGTATGAGTTATCCATAGAGGGTAGTTGGGATTTGCAGCCATAGGCTTGCCTGAAATTACCTCAACATGGGGACAAAAACGTGCACACCTCAGAACACTTTGGAATGATGTCACCAGCTGGGTATCAGACCAAAGACCTGATGTCACCAGAGACCAAGCTCCTTGTCAAAGGAGCCTGTTCAGGCCATCACTCATATTTATCATGATCATATAAAATGCGCTAAAAGCAAAATGACGGGGCCACAAAAGGACTAACACTTTTCCAAGGTCAGGTAAGTAAGAAGATGATGTCTAGGGTCTCTTGTCTCCTTTTGTCCACATGTGAGCAAAGTGAGTGCAGGGAAGAAAGACAGGGCATGAGAGCAGGTGGAGTAGCTGGCTGAAACTGTTGGTTGACCATATTCAACCAAGACCAGAAGGGCAACACTGCAGGAATAAAATCATAACAAGATAGCAAGTGTCCCTGTCCCATCACAAGCTACCATATCAGGCACAGATAGCTTGTGTTCAGACTTCAATGTGTGAAAGCAATTTCTATCTTGTTAAAAACACTGCATTTTGTTATAGTGGCCTAATATCTAGCTAATTAATATAGTATTAATATATCATTTCTTAAATGATTTTTTTAACTGTTTTACCAACAACTAGACTCGATTATGTTGGATAAAAAGGTTTTATGTACTATATTGTAGATGCCCAAAGATGCTATGTCCTTTCTCTTACCAACTTATGCCCTGTGAATTTTTGCCTAACTGGTTAAAAATTCAGTTTAGCTATCACTTCTTGAGGGCAATTTTTCCTGACTCCTTGGTCAAGTTCCTTTTTCTGTGCTGTCCAGGTTTACCTCTTTCATAGTATATAGAATATGATATTTATTGGTGACTTCCCCTAAGAGAGAGTGCATAACAGTTTCTCAGCACATTGTAGGTGCTCAAAAGTGGTTTTTAAAATAAATGAATACAGGACTCAAAAGAAGGATAATTCAAAATTGTGCTTAAGGCAGAGTGATATGACCACAAGTTTGTAGGAAAGTGTTAGAAGCAAATGCATCAGACAGTGAAATCAGTTAAGAAACTATTAAAATGATGTGGATGAAAATGAAAAGGCTATTAACAATGGGGTAAGAAACAATGCAAAAAGGTAATAATAACATTTATTTTCTTACAACTCCCATTATCTGTTACAGAAGGATTCTTATATCTAGATTTTTATCTACATTTCTTTGAACATTTGGCATATAATTTTCTTTTAACTTCATGGCCTCACTTAACTTGTTATTAG
Organism: Mesoplodon bidens; assembly: GCF_964165515.1. Lineage (NCBI taxonomy): Eukaryota > Metazoa > Chordata > Mammalia > Artiodactyla > Ziphiidae > Mesoplodon > Mesoplodon bidens. The sequence continues at coordinate 28,049,446 of NC_138173.1, read as the reverse complement.
ACAATGGGGAGGTTAACTTATTGTGCTGTTCAATTCTCAGAGCAATGCGGCTGCCATTACAGAGAATTCTCTTTACAGAAAGTATCAAAAACAAAAATGATCAAGTTAATTGCAGAGAGCAGATGTTAGGGTGACTGAAGATTGCCAAGGAAAGTAGAAAGGAGACAAAGGACATAAAGGATGTAAGAAAAAATGCGGGAAAATGCCTGCACATTGATACTTTGTTCTGGATCAAAACCTACATCAAAATATAATCAATAGGTTGAATAGTAATGTCTTAATAATAGTATTTGGGAATTTTTGATTATGGTTACATATTTCTATATTATTAAACAAATATTAAACATTTGCATTCAACCAGCCAGCAGATTCCAAATTCTGATCAAAGAACTAAATATTGTATAGCTTGAACTCAGGATTCAATGTCAATGTATCAATATTTGAAGTGATCCATTCATGTAGAATGATAACACGAGAAAGAGATGCTTTGCTTTAAGCTATATTTTTTGCTATAGTAGCTACTGGTTTCAAAAACTTTCTAGACAATATACCACTTCCTTTGTTTTGTAAGTAACTCAGATAATTTCAGATATAGGAACATGGGACAGGATTATAATAGATCATTTTTTCCTTAGAGATTTTCCAAAGATTAAATACGAGAGCTGGGCTAGAACTATATCTTCTCATTTTTCATCTGAGCTACTTCTCTCCTATCTTACTCATCTTCCATCCATATTATCCACATACTCTTCAAGCTCATACTATGACGACTGAAAGCTGCACATTTTATTTGACGATTAGGTTAAACTATGCATAGCATTCAACTCCAGACCTACAATTTCTACCTGCAAAGATACGCTTGTGCTAATAAACTCTGTTGAATTAAGGCCAAGAGTTAGAGGAAAAAAATATGAACAAAATGCAGAATCCTCTCAGGTAGTGAGAAGATTAGATGAATTAATTCAAGTAGTGCTGGACGTTACCTGCAACCTTAGTGGGGTTACAGAATTATACTTCCTCACCCAATGAGCTAAAAACAGTTTAAACGGATCATGATAAAATTGAAAAGGAGAACAAGTGATTCACTAAGTTGCAAAACAAATTCTCAGCTGTAATATGTTGACTTGTCTTTTATTTTTGAACAAGCATATGGAAATTAACTCTAAGAAAAATTTTAAGGTGTTTACCTGTACCTTGGTTAGAACCTGAGAGGACAGAGGGTCCAATGTTTTCCTTTGGGCTCAGATATGTGATTAAGAGATAAATATGTATATCATCATCTTGGATTCTGTCTGACTACAATAGAAACTCTAGTTTCCTTACCTAAGTATCTTTAAATCTTGAAAAGATGAAAAAATAGATGAGAAATGACAAATTATATCAAGTCATTATTATTATTTTTCTGTTAACTTTTAAAATATTTAGTGTAATCTTAAACTTTGTTACTTAAGGTATTTGAAATGATAGTTATAACTTAATAATATTTATAGGATCTACTTAGAAAAAAATGTGCCTGCTATATTTATGTCTTCTCTTGTAGGCATTTAAAATATTGAGAGGACCAGAGGTACTAAAGTTATCTATTTAATGTCATATAAATGTTTAAGACATTATAATTATTTGTAAATAGAATTAACTTTACAGAGAAATTCAATTTCTTAAAAAAGAATTAATTTGAATATTAATCAAAGAATGTATTAAGAAAAGCCATTATTATTATTTTAATACAATTACCAAATGTATAAATTGGATTTAAAAGTATGTAAGATGAATGAACCTAAATCTTAAGAAAAGTAAGACTTAAGTGTGTAACAATAAATTGAAAGTTAATTTAAATAAAAATTAACTTACTTAAATATCTATATACAAAACTAACATTAGACATTAAGTACCTTAAACTTGGCTTTTAAGTCAATCTTAGTAATTATTTTGAAGAACCATATTGTTGTTGAGTGTATGACATTAGGTATATTGACAGATTTCTCTATATTCCTTTGATTTTATACATGGAGCTAGTTTCTTATTGAGCTATCTTAGAGAGCACTAGGCCATTTTAGCGCAATTTCTTATCAGGGAATAAATAAAATTTATTTTTCTACTTACTTTTCTCTTTCTAAAGTATGAGAAAGAATGCCTTCCAAGAGTTTGTGTTTGGTGGTATAGCTCAATAAAATTAAAAGGCCACAGGACTCCTTTATATAGACCATGACTAATCCCTTGATTTTCTTTTCATCATATACTATGCTTGAGTATGAAGAAACTGCTGTGCCCTTTCTGAAGTAGGAAGTTACTCTTAGCCAAATTGTATGATTTGAATCTGAGACTTTTAAAAAGTAAGATTTTCCTCAATATACTCAACACATCACTAAAGTTTCAGAGTTTTATATGTTTTAAATATTTGTGGTTTTTTTCTTTCTGACATAAAATACTATGCTTATGTCAACCAAATAGAATAATATAATTTGTGATATATTATATATTTGTGATAGAACTAGTATTTGTTGAAAAAATTTATTAGTAGTATTATCTTATTTCACATTTTCTTTTGGTTGATTTCCCCCTCCTATGGGAGGTGTCTACTGACTTGGATTCAAATTGTTATCACAGAATGCAAAGAGAACAAAAATTAAATGTTTATATCAGGAGTGGGATGTTTTGATTCTGAAGCTAGAAAACAAACTTGAAAGCCAGGCTTTGTTGAGAGATAAAAGAAATTCCTCCATTCCTTTACTCTTTCTTAGCAAATATCAAGAGACACCCTGCAGACCCAATCTGAGGTTCTTCCATAGCCTGGAGAAGCTACTGCTTCAACTAATCTATCTGAACCATGAGGCTACTTGCCTCTGGAAGAGGCATAACATGTAAGAGAAATCCAAACCAAAAACTATAGAAATGGAAGTCGTGCACTTTTAGCCCCAAAGGTTATAGGAAGAAGGAGACAGGAAAAGAAATAGGAGGTAGGAAATGAGAGATATATATGTCAAAAATCCAATGACTGGGTTGAATGAAAAGACAAAATTACAGGGTTTTTAGTCAGTTTCTGTGTGGGATTCTGGAAGGAGAGGTTCCAGACTGGCATTGCTTGCATAAATAAGAGATACCTCATGAGAGTAAAAATTCTATATGCTACCTAGCAAGTGGGAGCCTCATGAAGAAATGTGGATAGTTGCAGAAAAATAAAGAAGCCACATTTTCTTTGCATTACTGAACAGTGGAAAGTAAACCTTGCAACCCCAACTTACCCAAGAGAGTCACTTCTGTTAGAACTTGTGTCCCTAAAAACACTATACTACGCCAAATTGCACAATAAAAACCATAGAATTTATGGGAAAATGTGGGTTGTTGCACAGAACTCAAACACTTCATCAGTGATACATTAAAAAAAGGAGGGGCTTCCCTGGTGGTGCAGTGGTTAAGAATCTGCCTGCCAATGCAGGGGACGCGGGTTTGAGCCCTGGTCTGAGAAGATCCCACATGCTGCGGAGCAACTAAACCTGTGAGCCACAACTACTGAGCCTGTGCTCTAGAACCCACGAGCCACGACTACTGAAGTCCGTGTGCCTAGAGTCCATGCTCTGCAACAAGAGAAGCCACTACAATGAGAAGGCCACACACTGCAATGAAGAGTAGCCCCAGCTCACCAGAACTAGAGAAAACTCACGCGCAGCAACGAAGACTCAATGCAGTCAAAAATAAATAAATAAAATAAGTAAATTTATATTAAAAAAATGATCCGAATAAAAACAGTAGTATAGTTTTACACATGATAAACCATTAAGAAATACATGAACATTGTAATAAATATGGCACTTTATCTTGCAAAAGGATGCTTGTAGAAGAGTTGTAGTTTGTGAGTCAATGTGAAGTGGTGGAAGGGGGTGATCTGAAATTGTAGGTAAGTTTGTAGCACTAGGTATGCATGGACTAAGGTGATTGGTGCATTTAGCTGGTAGATGTTTGAGGTGTGTTTGTGTGTGTGTGTGCGTTTGGGGTGGGGGTTATGCGTTCCTCTTTGGCTAGGTTCAACTGGGTGAATGTTTTATGTTCACGTACTGTTTCTCCTAGATGAACTTATACATACACAAAAAGATAATTCCTGTTATGCTGAAATATGCTTTAGGATATTAATTACTTTGGAACAGATTCACAGTTTCAAACAACCGCCTGCACTTCAAGGTTTAGTATCATCAGTGTTTATCATCCCTAGTGCAGATGAAAAGGTCTAAATCCGAAGCACCATTCAGATACAATCCCAGATCTCTGCTTCTCTAAATAAAATGAATCGGTCTAATTTCAGTACCAGCAAAACAGAAGGCAATTCTGGGCCTTCTACTAATGATCGTCCTTTAAGAAACCTTGAATGACCTTGACTTTTGTGAGTAATTTAGATTGGCGATTTTCAAAGTATGGTTCACAAATAATACTTGACTGACACATATGCTGAAGTGTGTTTTATTTTATTTTATTTTTTCACTTTTTAAATTTATTTTTTGGTTGTGCTGCATGGCATGTGGGATTTTAGTTCCCCGACCAGGTATCGAACCTGCGCCCCCTGCAGTGGAAGTGCGTTCTTACCACAGGACTGCCGGGGAAATCCCCTGAGGTGTGATTTAATAAATGGGACTGCACAATTAAATGGAATCTAGTTTCTTCCTCACAAAGGTCAAGCAGTTGGTGCTCTGAACTCGCTGGGGTACATTCACATTTCTTTGTCTCTTTAAAGAGTGTGGCTTCTTGCTGTGCTTAGTTGGAACCTAAAGAGAGAGAGGCAATGGCAAGAGAATGTCTGGCTCAGTCCAGCAGCAGTTTTAGGCAAACTGAGCAGCACTAGGTTTGTGTCTGGGCCTCACACAGTGGGGCTCCGACTGCCTCCCTGCACCTCTCCGGCCAGAGTGGGGCAAGGTCTGTGCGGTCAGGGGTGTTTCAGGGAGCTATGAGCTTCGAATTATGTATCATGCAGAGGGAGCAATAACTAATGAAATGTCTTCTCTTATTCCATCCCTCTCATAATTCCCCAATATCTCTCTCCTCCTTATTTCCTTTTATTTTTTAAGTTGTGATAAATTATATGTAACAAAATTGTCCATTTTAACAGTTTTTAGGTGCACAGTTCAGTGGCGTTCAGTACATTCACACTGATATGCAACCATCACCACAATCCATCTCTAAAACTTTTTCATCCTCCCAAAATGAAACTCCATCACCATTAAAAAATAACTCCCCACTCCCCCGTAGCCCCAACCCCTGACAGCCACTATTCTGTTTCCTCTTACTACGAGATTGACAACTCTAGCTACCTTATATAAGTAGAATTGTACAATATTTGTCTGGTTTGTTTCACTTAGCGTAATGTCTTCAAGTTTCATCTGTGTATTAGCATGTGTCAAAACTTATTTCTTTTTAAGACTGAATAAACTTCCTCTCTCAATTTTCTTTTGATGTTGAGCAAAAAAGTACTAATTATTTATTTCTAGACAATCTATGTCTTGGCCTTTTTTTCTGCAGCCTTTAGGATAAAGTGTGACCAGATGTTCTTAGTTGACATAAGCTTGAAAATATTCAGTTACTCCTCAGGCTTTTCTTCTTTAGACTAAATAGTTTCAGTTTTAAAAACACTTAGTTTTAAAAGTAACTCTCCAGCTATGAATAAAATCGGTGCCTGAAATGTTGAAACCATTTTCTTAGACCAATCTGTCTTCAAATATTGAGCGCAAATTGACAGTGTTTCCACAAGAGGTGCTTTTAGCTTGGTGAGGGGAAGACCCAATCAACCAGAATTCTAGGTGACATTTCCTGTGGCAGTATCTTTTATTTTCTGATACTCACTGCAGCCAAACTGTTTCAAATGAAGGAGTGAGGCATAGATTCAAATGCAAAGTGACCTCTGAAGCAGAGGAAAGAACACAGAGTAGAAAACTCCATTTAGCTTTATCCCATGTCAGGGAATCACTATCTTACTTTAGAATGCTGTCATTTTAAAGCTTTGAAATGTTTTCTATAGAAATGATTACATTAATCCTGCAGTCAATTTGTCTGAAGTTAGCAAGTGTTACAGTTATCAAAAGTGCTACAAAAATAATTGAATACATTTTTAAAACTAGTAGATAATGTGACTGTAATTTATTTTCTTGGGATTGCCAGGAAAGAGCAGAAGAGAAATAGCTCTATCAGGCACCAGAAAAGAGATAAATTGAATAATGTCAGGCTTAATGTTATTCAGTGATTTCACTTGGTCAATAAGTACCATTAACTTCTGTTTTCAATTATTCTTCCCCTTAGGAGCACACAGAATTTAGGACAATTCTTTCTTGGTTTAAACTATATGTGTAGAAGTCAGCCTGATGGATAACCTAATCTGACTGCTGAAGGACAGCCTGATTCTCTGTCACACTTCACCGGGACCAATGTGTAACATACTACCCTAGGAAACATATTATTTTCCCTTCGGGGATGTTCCATTATACCTGTCTTTCCTTGCTTTAAATGCTTGGTGCACATCAAAATCATTGACCTGTAGGAGTTGAGGTCTACCTCTCCCAATTTTCTCTAGATCTTTCTTACTCCCTGGAGTCACTGTTATGACTTTTTATCAGCAGAGAGCTGATAAAACTTGAAACAGAAGGTAACAATTGTGTAGATGTATTCCTCTTTCTTCTTTTGCATATAGTTAACTTGTTAGGATTAATCTTTTTTAACAAATATTTTTGTTCCAATTAACTTCCTGGACTTGACTAATATTTATAATTTTGTTTTCATTTATTGATCATTTATTCCATGCTTTAATTGTATATTGTTTGCCAAGGAAATTTCTTCAGAACAAAAAAAATTTGCATGATAGTTTGAAATATCTCAAAAAAAATTTTAAGTACTGTATTATATGAACACAGACTCCTTTTGTTGGCAGAAACTTTTCCTGTTATATATAAAAATGCTCACCCATTGTCCAGGAAGGTATTTGATGTTATACTGGATATTTATCCATTAAATTCACAAGGCTATAGCCCAATGCCTGTCTGGAGTCTTGCCAGTGTTTTTCTATCTAAACTCATAATAGACAAGGTTATCAAGGACATTTGAGCTCTTTACAAAATTAATCCTTATGTGACTATCAACTTCTCATTTATATCTTTTCATCTCCCCCCTGTCTTTTCTCATCTTCAGCTGTCCACCCCATGGCTCAAGGGAAAACCTAAATTAAATATATATATATATATGGCCTAGGAAATAAATGGCCAGTGTAATTTCCAAACCTTGGATAATATTGGTCCACATTTTTGGTCAGCTAGCAACTTAAAGAATATGCGGTACAGAAGAGTGTGAAAATTAAATCTCTTTAAACTAAGTATTTCCTTCTGACAGCGAGGTTCTCAAGGGAGGGGTTGTGTGCAGTGTATGTAGGTATGTATGTATGTATGCCATGGCACAAATTCTTTCCTTCAAGGTGGCATTTTCTTCTGTAAATTACAAAGACATTCTGGATAAAATCACTGTCCAGGAGCAGACAGTGGGGATGGACTAATGGATAGTGAACCTGGAGGAGACTACAACAAGCAGTGCCCCTAGGGCTAACAGTGCTGTCATCGTCATCTTTTCCACCTTCTGTGTGAGACTTGGTGTCTTTTTTTCCCCAGGTTTTCTCTCAGTCTCATCTAGGGTATGATACTGAAGCGGTATATACATAGGCGGGGAGTCAGATCCCTTTAGAATAACCATTCCTCCAAGTCCATTTGGGGGACTACGGCTTGATAAATCATAACTCCTTTTCTGGTGGCCTCTTAATTAAAAAAAAAAAAACACCCTCCTTCCTTCCTTTCTTCCCTCTCATCTTCCTTCCTTTATTTTTCTTTCAATACTCTTCAGGCCTCAGAAGACATAACATGCTAATGTTCCATTATAATATTAACCCAAATAGGTGTCATCTGGCACTTTGGTTACGTTAGGAACATAATCCTCTTATTATCTTTGCATTTCCAGGTGCTTGTCATCACTGAATCCTCCATCTAAGACTGCTAGGATAACTTTCAATTACTAAAAGCTTTCTCCAGAATAATCCAGAAACTTCTCAGCCATTTGTGCAGAGCCATCAACCTTATGCCCTGTACAATTCAATTTTTGTGATTCATTTTTTAAACCCCTGGAGTTTTAATGCAAGTTCCAAAATGTATTAATGTGTTTTGAGCATCTCAATGAAAGCTTTAAAAGTTTCCTTTGAACTACAGGCTTTCTTTTTAGAAGAAATTAAACTCTGTTGTATAACTTCTTCTCTCTCTCTGGTTGCTTTTACTCTGTAACCAGTGACAGAGAGAGAACTTTGTTCCTCCTTTCTTCTCCTGACTTTTAACAATAACCCTCAGGACTTAGTCTTTTGTCCTTTTTTCTCAGCACTTCATCCTACAGAGAGAAACTAACTCTCCATGTTTCAAAACTATCTTCCCATGAATGACTCTAGATCTTTCAAAATCTTTCACTTTGTTTTTGAAGTCTTCTGTTTCCAGAGGGACGTGATACATACCTAAAGTATAACCAAGAAACCTAAGCTGGCTATCTTCCTTTCTTAAAGAAACCTTTTCCAACTGCTCTTTTCTAAGCACAAGCATTACTCTCTTCCTCCAATTTTTTCACAACACTAGAGCACGATACTTAGATTTATTCTTTAGCTCTCTTTATTCTCCACATTTACCATGGAACTAAGTCCTCATGATACGATTCTTTTCTATTGCTCTAACCACCCCTCTCAAACAAACCCATCAAAACCCACATGCCTAGGTTAATACTTGGATTTCTTGTTCTGTTCATCTTACATATGTTTATTTCAATTATTTTTTTATATCATTTCACTCTTTTTATTAAGGCATCCCAGTTACTTTTGACTCTTTTATATTGAGGTTTAACTTTAAAGACTCCCGTTAAATCATACTCAACTAATAGTTCTCAGCTGCATTTTTCTAAAGTGATCTTTCACTGTTATTAGAAATGATTCATCTGCTTCCTTCAAGTGAACCACTTTAATCCATCCTCTAGATATATTGCTAATTGTTTCCTTCATGATTTTGTTCAAATAATTTCTTCTACCTGAAAAATATTTTCACTCTTTCCGGCTCAATAATTTCCATTAATTTTTTCAAGACATAGAACATAATATTTCTCTTTGAAAAATTCTCTCTAACTCTTATTTCTTTGTGTCTATACTCTTCATTTCCTTGGCTTTTATCTAGTTGTTAATGGTAGGGGAGATCATCAAGAAGACGTGACTGCCAGTTTGACCAGTGAGCTGGACCCTGACAAATGGAGGCTTCCTTTCCCTTACCCTGTCCTTGGAATGTACAGCCCCCTTGCCTTCCCCATTCCCAGAAGCTGTCCCAGAGACACAGCCTTGAGATGATGTGATGATGAGGCAATCTGGACAAGTACAGGTGACTGAACCTGAGGTAGGAGACAGATGGGCTCTCAGGGCAAACAGTTTGAGTTCATTCCCTGTGGACTGATACTCCAAGACAGGAATAACAGGACAATTGGGAGAGGAGGCTGGGCCCTGCCTGTATAGAAGATAAGAGACCACATATTTCTCATTCTTGAAGTCGGGAGACCTCCCTGACTAAACATGTGCAGAAAGCCTCCTTGGAGGTCAAAAAGAGAGTGAGGCCAGCTAATGCTCACTACCCATAGGCCTCTTGGGTAGAATCCATCTTGGCTAAGAGATGCACACACACACATGGGAAAATCCTGAGCTATACCAAATACAGACTTTGAACCAGACAAACCAAAATGATTGGCCAAAGGAAACCCAGAAGAAATGCCCCCTAAAAGTGATTTAAACTGCCATGAGGGCACGACTCTCTCTCTGAGTCCGCCTGTGTGTCTAGTCACAAGTACTTACTCTTTTTTTCCTCCGAATAAATACTTTACTTGTTCCACTACTTTCCATATTTGTGGGAATTCTTTTTCTGCAAAGCCATAGGGCCAGGGCCTTGTCACTGACCACTGGTCTAAGGGCTAGGATTCAATGCTCTCACCACCGCAACCCGACATCAATCACTGGCCGAGAACTGAAACCCTGCTTCAAGCCACTGCAGGCAGAGGCCACCTGAAATCAAACCCAGTTAAGGCTTCTATATAAACTTTTTTTTTTTGTGTGTGTGGTATGCGGACCTCTCATTGTTGTGGCCTCTCCCTTTGTGGAGCACAGGCTCCGGACACGCAGGCTCAGTGGCCATGGCTCACGGGCCTAGCTGCTCCGCGGCATGTGGGATCTTCCCAGACCAGGGCACGAACCCGTGTTCCCTGCAGCAGTAGGCGGACTCTCAACCACTATATATAAACTTTTAAGATTCTGGTTAGCAGGTGCAGAAATCTACTTGTCTTGTGGCCGCCCAAGACATGTCTCTTAAGTAAGTTCCCTTGCTTATTAAAGCTGCCACCTGCCAATCCCTCTCCTGGGCATATAACCAGAGAAAACCATAATTCAAAAAGATACATGCACCCCAATGTTCATTGCAACACTATTTATAATAGCCAAGACATGGAAGCAACCTAAATATCCATCAACAGATTAATGGATAAAGAAGATGTGGTGTGTGTGTGTGTATAAAATGGAATATTACTCAGCCATAAAAAGAATGAAATAATGCCATTTTCAGCAACATGGGTGGACCTAGATATTATCATACTAAGTGAAGTAAGCCAGACAGAGAAAGACAATCATATGATATATCTTATATGTGGAATCTAAAAAAAAATTTTACAAATGAACTTATATATGGAACAGAAACAGACCCACAGACATAGAAAACAAACTTATCGTTCCCAAAGGGGAAAGGGGAGGAGGGATAAATTAGGAGTTTAGAATTAACATATACACACTACCATATGTAAAATAGATAACCAACAAGGGCCTACTGTATAGCACAGGAAACTATACTGAATATTGTGTAATAAGCTATAAGGGAAAAGAATCTGTAAAATATATATATGTATATATAACTGAATCATGTTTCTGTACACCTGAAACTAACACAACATTGTAAATCAACTGTATTTCAATTAAAAAAAAAAGCACAACAAAAAAAAACTGCCACCTGCCACCTGCCACACTCGAGAGGTCTGCCTTTTTCTCTGCTCTCCTTGCCCTCTTGTATGGAGAGGGGTGGGAAGCTGGTTTAAGATTATACCAGGAGGGTCCTGAGGTTGTGAATTAATAGTTAATTTACATGTTTTATTTTACATATTTCTATCTGATCTTAATTTTTCTTAGTTTCTTTTGTACTAAACTGTAAGCTCTTTAATTCAATTGGTTAATATCTGAGACAGTACTCTTTCCAGTGATGATACAATGTAAAGCATTTGTTTATGAACCAACAAAAGCATTTGAGAATTGTTTATGAACTTAGAGAAGAAAACCACAGCATTAGACCTGGATATTTTTAGCCAAATTTAATCATCCCAATGAACTTAATTCTCAATGAGAACTATGGAAGAAGCAACATACAAATTTAAACATTCAGAGTATAAACTGTATCTTAAAAATGGACACGTTAATTAATTTTAAAATTTCCATTATTTAATTTTATGGTTTTGCTGGCAATTAAAATGTCATCTTTAAAAAATGATATGTATTCGTGTATTAACAAAATGGTTCCTATTTAATAAGCCATTTACCTCTTAATCAGCTTCACACTGAATGGTTAGTTTAGTAATAAATGTTTAATTTTACAATTAAGCTCCATCAGTTAAGAAAATAAATAATTTTAAGTCTTTCAAAAATTGCAAAGTTTAAAAACTTATTAATAGGTTTGGGCAGTTTGTGTTAGACCACTCCATTAAACTTCACTACATTTATTATAGCATTACAGTCATTTCAAAAACCTTATGCGCACAAATGTCAAGACATTCAGAGTTGTGGTTCATAGTATACTAACGTATGTTCAATTACTACAGAGTAATATTTTATTGTCTATGTTGCTCACATTAATAACAATATATATCTGTGCTGTGTACAACATGTAGCTGCAAAGGTGTTATTTGTTCATATTTTCCCAAATGATTTTGCCATTTAGGGAGAAGTTTACAAAATAACAAAGGGTATGAAAAATATCTGTAAGAGTTTTGCTGACAGTGATGCAAATCCAAGTTTTAAGAGTGTCTATAAGATCCAAGTTTTGAGTGTCTATAAGATCTAACCCCACTTGCTGCTAACAGTCCTTCAATGACTTCTCATAGATTACAGGCGAACACTTAAATCTTTAGTTTTTCATGTGAATGAATCATAGCCTGGCTCTAGCCTTGTCTTATTCACATCTCTTAAGAACTTTGTACTTCTTGATGCTCTTCCTTTGTTTTCTACACCAGGAATGTTCACCTCTTCTTTTGAATTCCTACTCTTCAAAACTCAACTCAAGTAGCACCTTCTCCAGCCTTCCCTAATTACACTATCTGATTTGAATGGTGCTCCTCTGGCTCCCATGGCAATCTGTGCTTCTGTTTATCACAGCATTTAGTACAATCATTGATTTATTTATCTGAGTATTTGGCTGCAAGTTCATCAAGGGAAGGAATCATACCTAATTTGATCATGTGTCAACACCTAGAACAATGTCTGACATAGAGTAAGTAACCTATGTATTTTTTAATGAAAACACATGATTGATTTGCATAAACTTTATCTGAAAATTAGTCTAATTATCCTGGAATTTTACATACACATTTCATATGGTCATCTTCTTTACTAGACATGTGTGCCTTCTAGTGGCACTAGTCTATGTACATTAAAGTCTGAAATAATCTTTAGTTCTATAGGGAAATCTGCTAGATGTAGAATATTCAGATGGAAAGGGGAAAAAGGTCATAAAATATCTCCCTTAAAAGTTGGACCGTTAATGGTACGTAGGCTAATATTGAGCAACGTTGTATAAAGGTCAATATAATGTCAATATAATACTTATATCTGTTAACATATTTTATGAATTAAAATGAAATTAAGCAATTTTTTACCTTTAAGTTTATTGCAACAAAAAGTTAAATATAACTGCTAATAATAGCAACTAATATTTTTTCAGTAATTCTGAGTTTTAAAAGTATTTTTGCCTAAAAATGTGGTGATTTAACCATGGTGTTTGGAACCAGACAGAAATTTCATGTCTTGGTTTTTTCACTATTACCTCCTTGAGATACTTAACTTCTTTATGCCATAGTTTTCTCATCTGTAAAATATGAATTGCCTAGTACAGAACCTGGCAAGAAAGAACTCCATTAATGTAGCATTATTTTGGTACTAATATTAGGATCTCTCTTGTCTTTCAAAACTTGTATAAGAGCTAAATAGAATTTAAGGGAAAAATGTATTTTAAAAATGTTTTCATATTAGGGGTTGGTGGAGGCATAATTGTACTAAATATTAGGTAAAAGAACTTTAGCTAGAGCATAGCAAGCAACTCTGGGTAGTCAAAACATGATAAGAAATGGTTGAATATTTTCTTAGAGAACATGCAATTCAGGATCAACAATCAAATTCAACTGTGTATCACCTGATAATGGACCTCTAATCATGTTGTTTGGAAATGGAAGTGTTTACCTAATAACATCATAGGGTAGACAATATGAATATGATGGGACTTCACATATCTGATATTTCAAGTGCCTAAGCTATTCTTACATACTCTGCATGTGTAGTTCATATTTCATCTGTTTCATGAAAATTTTTTAATCCCTCCATTTCTATAACACAGAAATATTACTAAAGTTTCAACTACATGTATCCTAAACTGTCCTTTACTTGTTTTTAGTGATTCCCCAAATTATTTTTGCTAGGAAGAGAAGACAAGATTTTATGTTATCTTTCTATCATAAAAGATACAGTAGTTTGACTGCTATCTCAAACACCTAGCTCAGGGTTGTTTATAGAGATGCTTAATACAAGCTTTATGTGTTGATATAGAATTCAGGTATCTTTGGAAACATTAACTTTTCCCAGTATATGAGTATATTTCTTGCACTGAGAAAAAATATTAAATTAAAATAGTTTGCTCAATATTGTAATTCTTTGTTCCCTATGAAATATAATTAACTATGCTCAAATCTGCCTCCTATGTCTCTCACATTGCTAGGAAAGTCTGGCTATAGTTAGTGTTTGAGTATTGCAGTTTGGGAAGAATATTTTAGGAAAAAATGTGTCATAATTGCATGTGTTTGACTTTGTAGCATTTGGGGACTGACTGAAAGGCTAGCCTCCAAAGAACATGGTCAGAAATAAAGACTGCACTGTTTGAGAAGACATCCTGAATGATGTCTCTGAACCTGTATTTTCTTTCTAAGTGTTTGGATCTTAAGGAAAGGGGCATGCTTTTTACTCATAGTTTTATGGTAGCATCCTCCTTTTAGGAAGGTTGATTCAAGTTCAACCAGAAGCTTAATTAATGGTTGAAGAGAACCTCATGTTTGATGGTCCCAATGAAAAGTGTAGATTATCAGTGTTCCAGTCAAGTGGAATGGGTTTCAATCTAGCATATCAGCCTAAAAAAGAAAATAGAACATTCACGTACAACTAGGTTAGCGATTCAGTCATTTACACTGAATCCACACAGGTGGGATGAGGCTCAGTTGGCAGTTGGCACATGGGAAACTCTACTGCTGGACTAAAAGGTGACTGATACATAGTTAAACTTGGTTTTCTTTAGTTTCAGGAGCCATGCATGATAGAGTTTGCAGAATACACGGAGAGGAAAAAATTTAAATTATTTGTCTATAAATTGCATTGTTTTATTACTTTTATTAATTGAAGTATAGTTATTTTACAATGTTGTGTCAGTCTCTGCTGTACAACAAAGTGACTCAGTTTTACACATATAGACACTCAATATTATTTTCCATTGTGGTCTATTCCAGGAGATTGGATATAAATCCCTGTGCTATACAGTAGGACTTTGTTGTTTATGTGTTCTAAATGTAATAGCTTGCATCTACCAACCCCAAATTCCCAGTCCATCTCTCTACCTCTTCCCCTCCCCCTTGGCAACCACAAGTCTGATCTCTATGTCTGTGAGTCTGTTTCTGTTTTTTAGATAGGTTCATTTGTCTCCTATTTCACATTCCACATATAAGTGATATCATATGATATTTGTCTTTTTCTTTCTGACTTACTTCACTTAGTATGATAATCTTTAGTTGCATCCATGTTGCTGCAAATGGCATTATTTTGTTCTTTTTTTATGGCTGAGTAGTATTCCATTGTATATATGTACCACATCGTCTTTATCCATTCATCTGTCCATGGACATTTAGGTTTTTTCCATGTCTTGGCTATTGTAAATAGAGCTGCAATGAACATTGGGATGCATGTATCTTTTCAAATTATAACTTTGTCTGGATATATGCCCAACAGTGGGATTGTTGGATCATACAGCAACTCTATTTTTAGTTTTTTGTGGAACCTCCATACTGTTTTCCATAGTGGCTGCACCAATTTACATTTCCATCAACAGCGTAGGAGGGTTCCCTTTTCTCCTCACCATCTCCAGCATTTGTTATTTGTAGACTTTTTAATGATGGCCTTCTGACCAGGGTGAGGTGGTACCTCATTGTCGTTTTGATTCACATTTCTCTAATAATTAGTGATGTTGAGCATCTTTTCATGTGCTACTGGCCATCTGTATGTCTTCTTTGCAGAAATGTCTATAAGGTCTTCTGCCCATTTTTCAATTGGGTTGTTCATTTTTTTTTTCATTGTTTTTTAACTCAAGAAAGTGTATTGTGAGTTGGATAGGATTTTTCACTTTCTGTCCTTCATTAATTTTTATTGCATGAGTCATGTAGCAGACATTATTCTAGGTCATGGGAATATAGCATGAAGAACTTGGGACAGCACTGCAGGGATAAGCGCCAGAAATTCATTATCTAGCTTGCTGATATCCAGGCTACTTCTTGGGGGTATTATTCCCTTTAGTACTGTGAAGTATCTAAGGTGTTAATAGACAGTCTATCAATATGGCAAGAACAACTTTGCTCCTGCCCATCTGTGACCAGCAAAATATCATTGAACTTCCTGATATTATAGATCTATATTATATAATATTTTTATACTATATTGTGTCATATGTCATAATTTACAACATCATATTTACATTTTTCTTCTCCAAACACATGTGTTTAATTGAAATAAATGTATTTAATGTTGGTTATTTCCATTTTTACCCCTGGATATCTTGGTGTGACTTATAATTACTTTACTGTGATACTTCCCATACTATCCGTAGTTTTATACGTTTATCTGTACCTTCAAAATTCACTTTAGTGAATATTTCACATGTCATTTTCCCCCTATTTCATAGATAGTGCTATTTTCAGTTAGAACTGCCAAGATACAGGGACTTAGATCAGACCATTCTAATAAGAGTAATCCACGTCTTTAGTGAGTGACAAGAACAGAATACAAGAAACAATAGATGCATTTTTGGTGTATTAATGGAATACTACTCAGCCATAAAAACGAATGAAATAATGCCATTTGCAGCAACATGGATGCAATTAGAGATTATCATACTAAGTGAAGTAAGTCAGAAAGGGAAAGAAAAATATCATATGATATCACTTATATGTGGAATCTAAAATATGAGACAAATGAACTTATCTATGTAACAGAAACAGACTCACAGACATAGAGAAGAGACTTGTGGTTGCCAAGGGGGTCATGGGGGGAGGGATGGATTGGGAGTTTGGGGCTAGCAGATGCAAACAACAAGGTCCTATTGTATAGCAGAGTGAACTATATTCAGTTATTCATTGTTGTAGTGATAAACCATAATGTAAAAGAATATAAAAAAGAATGTATACACATGTATAATTGAATCACTTCGCTGTACAGCAGAAATTAACACACTGTAACTCAGCTATACTTCAATAAAATAAATTTTTTAAAAGAAAAAAATATATATATAAACCCCTTTGCTTTTGCAGGTTGATCTTTCCATCCACAATACCCAAAATAAAACTGTTATATTATGCAATTTTAACAATAAAGAAATAGCAAACAAAAAGTTTTTACAAGGTTATACCTTAAAAATGAAAGAAAAATTTACCTTTGGCATGTTCTCTTAAGGTAAAAATAATAAACACAGATACTATAGCAAAATTCATTGTTTTAGCCAATTATAATATTTTTAAAAGATGAGTAAAGACTTTTATTTTTTTGCTCCAAAAATGATTTCAATTAGTAAATTAGTTTGTCAGAGATTTTAATTAAGTTGTGATATGCACAACAGGAATGGAAAATGGAAGTAACAACAAAAGATATTAAACATAAGCTGAGAAAAATCTGACTGCCCACTTGTTGATTCAAATAGACTGTGCAGAATTTGTATATTGCAATCTGTATGCATAAATCATGCAGTTCATACACAAAGATCAAGACTTATTTGCAGCAGTATCCCCAAATAAAATGATTGTGTATATTTTCAAACAAAAAGACTACTTTGTATGTAGGTCAGAACTCACATTTATTTTGCAGCAATAGCAAGCGCTGTTCTGCAGTCCGTGCACAGGGCTAAGGGTTTTGAAGATACTTTCTTATTTAATAAAACATCCATATGATGTAAATCCTGCTACCATTCCTGATATTTGTGTGAGCAAACAGGTTGGTGGGGCTTGGAAATGTTCTAACTTTGGCCCACTTTATTCCAAGATAAGCACTTATTTATTTATTTATTTATTTATTCATTCATTCATTCATCGAAGTATAGTTGATTTACAATGTTGTGTTAATTTCAGGTGTACAGCACAGTGATTCGGTTACGTGTGTGTGTGTGTGTGTGTGTATGTATTCTTTTCAGATTCTTTTCCCTTATGGGTTATTACAAATTATTCAGTATAGTTCTCTGTGCTATACAGTGGGTCCTTGTTGGTTACCTCTTTTATATATAGAAGAGTGTATATGTTAATCCCGTCCTCCTAATTTATCCTTCCCCTCCCTTCTCTTTGGTAAACATGTTTGTTTTCTATATACCTAAAATTGAGTTTTTCTCTTATAAATGCCACTGTATTATTTTCCTGCTTTCTCCATCTTTAGGACTAACTTCATCATTCTGTTTCCAGTACTAAAGCTAATATTATATACTTTTTTCATTATGTGTCCTCACATAAAGCATTGTGTTAATAAACCCACAATGATAGGTAGATCAGGAATAAAACCATGGAGTGAATGAAAAGGAATCCTACAGTTTTAGGTTAGTTTAATTTTTTAATTTGGTAATATGAGGAAATTTTTATATAGTATGAGACTGTATACCCTAGGGTTCTGAAACAAATGACATATGAATGACAGACTGAATATAACACTAGATTTATTACCCTATACCTGCTTCCTGAAGTGTAAGCTAGTTGTTCATTTAAACATTCTTCATAATCTCCATTTACCTTATGGCAGTAAGTATTAGCATACCAAAAAGATAATAGTATGGTGGGTCACAGTTTCTATTTTTATTCGTCATTCTGACTTTCCCCAAAACCAATAACTGACTCTGGGCCACAAAAGGATTAGGGTAAAAGCATATTAATTTTCAAAATAAGCATTTAAAATCATGATTATATAAATAGTCTTGTCAAACAGACTCACAGATATAGAGAACAGACTTGTGGTTACCAAGGGGGAGAAGGGTGGGGGAGAGATTGATTTGGGAGTCTGGGATTAGCAGAGGCAAACATATATAAGACAGATAAAAAACAAGGTCCTACTGTGTAGCACAGGAAACTATATTTAATATCCTGTAACAAACCATAATGGAAAAGAACATGAAAAGGAATATATATGCATATATATACATATATAGATATATATTAAAAACTGAGTCACTTTGCTATACAGAAGAAATTAACACAGCATTGTCTATCAACTGTACTTCAATAAATTAAAAAAAATTTAAATAGTCTTTTCAAGTAAGTGAAACGTACATCATTTTTAGGCACTGCCGAAAAATTAAAAAGCATTTTATTTTCATTTAATTTCTACAAAAAGACATTTCCCCTTCTATAAATGTTAGTTTTGTTCTTTGGGATCTCTGATGTCTGATATTTTGATAGTATAATAATAGTTTTTTTTTTAGTACTTTATATATGTTAAGAGTTTTGTGTGAATAATCTTACTCATTGGATTGTGACTATCCCTTTTTCTCTGATGGGGAAAGAAAAGCTCGTGGAGTTGAAGAAAATTACCCAAGGCCATGCATTTAGTAAATGGAGGGGCTAGTGTATAAACACAGACAGGGCTATTAATCATTCATGGTTCAATTTAACAAATATTTACTTAACACCTACTCTATCTTGGTGCAGGTTCTAGGTATAAAACAATGAGCACAATATGTGATTTTTTTCTCCTGGTGCTTCTAGACAAATGCAAGAAACAAATGCAAAGAACTCATTTGTGAATATATATTTACCAACAGAGGTGAGGGTTACATAGAAAAGCATAGAAAGCTTGAGAGCCTGTAGGAAAGGGAAACCTCTATTTGGGAGATAAAGGAAGATTCCTGAGGAACTTACATTTGACCTGAGGTCTCAAGGACAAGGAATGTGTGTTAAACAAAGAAAGTGTGGGGAATGGGAGTGAGGATTTAAGAGTGTTTTATGAAAGAGAACACCATGAATGGAGTCCCAGCTTGTTGAAGGATGGAAAATGAAGACAGTGTGGCTGAGGTGGGAGAGCTATGTCGAATATAGGCTGAAGGTACACAGGTGGTTCAAGGACTTTGGTCTTTTTCTAAGGGTAATAGAAAGTCATTAAAGGTGTTTTGCTTCGCTATTTTATATTTATTTTGGGGAGCTAAATGTGAAGACTAGATTTGGGTTTTTAAGACATCACTCTGGCTAGAGTATAAAAACAAACTGCAGCATGGAAATAACAGATGTAGGAGACACCATTTAGAAGGTTATTGCAGTAGCCCAGATACAAGATATTTAATGCTTGCAATAGCTAGGTAGGCGTGAAGGTGGAGTGAAGTGGATGGATTACAGAACAGTTTAAGAGACACAATCAGTGATGTTTGGTGATGGTTTAAAGATGGAGGATGAAGGAGAGAGAAGCCTCAAAGATGATTACCAGATAAATTGCTTGCATAATCATTATGTATGCTGCTTCTCTGTACTCCAAACTAGAGGGAGATTTTTAAAGCAGAAAATACTACTCCATGCTCTCAGGTAAAATACTTATCTGAGCTTTCCCTCTTTCAAGGGAAAGAGGGTTAACAGTCCCACCCTGCTCACCACACAGAGTTACTGGAAGGTCAAGTGATCACGAGCTCTGCCCTCCCACCTGTGGATGCAGATCTCAGCTTCACAACTTACAGGCTCTATGGTCCAAGGCAAACGAGGTTTTCCAAGTCTTTATTTCCCCTTGTAAAATTAGAGATAATAATATCTGGCAAATAAGGTCGCCATAAAAAGTAAATAAATATTCCATGTAGCCTATTTGCTTAGTCTACCTTTTGTCAAATCGGATTTGTCAACAAATAAATGCTCCTGTTCCTCATTTTCATTTTTTCTTCTTCTCTATCCCTATTTCTTCTGTACCTTCTCCTCCTATACCATTTCCATTTTCTTCTCTTCCTCCACCCACCCACCATCATCTGCATCCTTCTCTTTCTCCTCTTCCCACAACTTTTTACTCATTAACATACTCATTCATTAATCTCAAAATAACTTTTTCATTCCTTCTTTGTATTAGTCCTTTTATTTCGATTCCCATACCACCAACAGGTATTGGACTTTATTATTTTATTCCTCTACTAAGATGAACTGTGTCATTGCTTCTGGTCTTGCCATCTCCAAATCATATGACACACCCCTGTCAGATTAGTGTTCCTAAGCTACCATTTTTATCACGTCTCACTCTCCCATTCAGAACTTTTTGTAGCTTCTCATTGATGGTATGTGAAATGGAAATACAGTGAGGATTTGTTTAGATCTTTGGAGTCAGAAAGGGTTGTTTTGTTTTGTTTGTTTCTTGGCTCATGCATTCACCAATTTAGGGGAACTATTGCATGTCTCTAAGGTTTGGCATCCTCTTCTGTAAAATGGAGACAATAACTACGTATAGGCTTGTTATGAAGATCTCTGAGATAATGTATTCAGATGCTTAGAATCATGCCTCATACATCTCAAGAGATATTCAATAGTTGATGTTATTATCATCATAGAATGAATGTCATACTTCTAAAGTAAACCGTTGAAGATCTTCCAATCCGATGTCTATTCATATGTACATCTCATAACCGCATTTCCAGCAGAGCTATTCAAGAGGAGTTCTAACTTCGGAATAAATTTAACCCTTCTTTACTCTCTAAACAACCTGGTCTCTTCCAAGTCTCCATTTCTGTTTCATTATATACCCTCCTCCCTACTTCTAATCACCAATAGTCTATGTGTCCTTCAAATTTTAAATACCATTGCAGGAATCATCTCATTTTCTCAAGACAACAAGGGAATTTTATCCACAGCTTATGTTTTATTTGTGTAAACTTCTTTATGATGTAGACCACCATATGTATATTTACAACCCCTAGTATAGTTTATTTATCATTAAATGTTTACTAAATGTATAAATGAATTTAATGCTTTTATCATTTAAAATATCCATACATATTTTATGGATATTTTATATGATATATAATATTTTGTTTCCAACATGAATTTAAGGTAATTTATGTCTTATAAATATTGTTGTTAAAGATGGCATAGTGCTGTTTTCTCTCTTTTAAAAGGCTAAATAGAGTTTAAATCATATTAGGTTAATGATTATCCTTTAGTTATAGTCCACGTAAACCAAATAAACTGCTAGGTGGTAACCAAAACATCTCTTTTGGACTTTCCCTAATTTTTCAACCATTATCTGTAAGAAAGACATTACATGGGACTACACCCCCAGAAAGAAAGTTATATAAATATAATCTCGATGAATTATGTTGCCACTGAACAGGTTTTTCTGTTATGCAGTTTTTCAAAATGATAGTTATTTAAGGATTTCTTGATTTTGTATATTCAAGTTGCTTTAAGTCCATTTAAAATATCTGAATTTACTTTTAGAGTACAGAAATGCTTTTGTTCTCTTAAAATTTTGTGAAGTGGTAATAGTTTATTGTTTTATAGCCAATGAAAATACAAACCTACTTGCTTGTAAAGAGTAATTATTTTCATAATCTTCATTTCAAATTTAAAGGAAAGTGATGGTTTCAAACTAGATTGCTCAATGTTTAAATGTGTTTTCTACTCCAGTATGCATCCAGGAAAAAAAAAAAACATAAAATGTATTTATGCAGGTTGTTTACAACTAGATTAAGCTTTTCATCATTTCTAATGTTTATGAGCAGGGTATACAGAAATCTGTATCATTCATTATGAGATTCACTTATCTGGGTTCTGGCAGTTTTATTATCTTTCATAGTAACTCATATTTCTAAATTGAAGAACTCACAGACATATATTACATAATGTTCACACTCAACTAGAACATGGTGAGTGTAAAAATTATTGTTATTAAAGGAAATGAAAATTAAGTTTTTTAATGAAACATCATTTTTTTATTAATTAATTAATTTATTTTTGGCTGTGAGAACAGATGTGTTTTCTAGTAAAGGACACACCAGTTTTTGATTAAAGCATGCATCAAACTAATTAATCTATTTTAGTAGTCCATTGTAATGTTAGCAAAGTTCTTCTTTAATACTATCCTTTTTCCTTGGTAAACTGACTAGATTGATCAGATTCATTGTTCATAATAATTGACTACCATTATCACAAATCAAATTTCTACAGTAATGGGGAAAGAAACCAATGTGGCCTATGTCCATTCTTGGTTGTTTTTTGTCATGAAAATGTATCTTCATATATTATTTAATGACCTTGGCAATTATGTTATATCTAGAAAAAAAAATACTGTGCTTAAGCCACTTCCCAAAAGATTAAAATAACATTTCTGGTACAATGCATTTGAATAGCATTAGTGCTCAGATGATTAAAAAATAATACTAGTTTAGGCAAATCTTAAGCAGTGGGAAATTTATAGAATATTCATTAAATACATACAATTGAAGTATATACAACAACCTTACCTGCCATTAAATTCAGACCATGATGAATAGCAGGTTGATTGCACATCAAGGAAAAGAATAAATGAAGCTATGCTTCAAAATTAATAGGTGATTGCAAAAATAGAATATTCCTAGAGCTCATAATACTATTCCCATTATGAAAATAACATTGACGTGTTCCATTGGGGAAGATTAATTAGGTATTGTGAAATATACAGAGTACTTCTGCTGAGAGTTTAATTATGGACTATGATTTGATAGTTATCTGGTGAGCTTCTCAGCACAAATTTCAGGGAAATGAGGGGCTTGCCTATAAAATCTTAAATAGTGTAATGTGCCTAGGATGGGGGAAATGATGAAATAAGATCCAGAGGAATAACTAAACATTTTGGTAATTACATTGATAAAAATATAGAGGATTTTTAAAAATTGGTTTTATAATGATTTGGCAAGTAACAGGGTAGAGGCCAAAACAAGTTGCTTTAGAAGTCCTCCATCAAAGTCTGTGTCTCTGGGCCAGGAGAGATAGAAAAGATGGATTCCAAATGAATGTCAAAGATGGTACTTTTTAAGTTTGCCAGGAATTGGAGCAGTAGGTCAAGAGCCTTTGACATTGTTCTTATAGCAAAGATAAATTGACGTCTAACTGAATATCTTTAACAAAGGTACCTAGCACTCTAAAGGGGTGAAAAAATGATGATGAAATATCTCTAATTCAGATATGAAACCTGTCTTTTATATTTTTACTAAAAGATAGACAATGTAAGGGCTTCCCTGGTGGCACAGTGGTTGACAGTCTGCCTGCCGATGCAGGGGACACGGGCTCATGCCCCAGTCCGGGAAGATCCCACATGCCACGGAGCAGCTGGGCCTGTGAGCCATGGCCACTGAGCCTGTGCATCCGGAGCGTGTGCTCTGCAACGGGAGAGGCCACAACAGTGAGAGGCCCATGTACCGCAAAAAAAAAAAAAAAGGCAATGTAAAGTTTTCAAATTATGAATTTGGAATAGTTATTAGATTGCCAACCATGAAGAGGAGTTGAGGTTTAAACCTTTGTAACCATGCACATTTTAAAAAACTGCCAAGAATATTATGGCTCCCTCAGGGACAATTTCATTAGAAGGTAAATATATGTGTTCGTTTATCTATGTTACTGAATATAAGCAATGTAAGTTAAAAATATAATAGAAATAGAATATAAAAACTAAAGCCAAATTCTCAAGCATATTAGTGAATTCATTCCTTTATTCATTCATCAAGTAATCATTGAGCTCCTACCATGAGCAGGGTACAGAGCCAGGTAAGGTACAAGATACAAAGATTAAAACTAAATCTAGTCTCATCATAGTTTACTAGAGAGAGCTATGAGAAGAAATAAATAGAATTTTTAGCATGGTTAGCATTTCAACAGATATAATAAAGAATGATGGGAAAGCATATAGGAAAGAGTTATGTAGCAGAATGGTGAGTTTAGTAAATGTGGCTATAAATAGGAAGATAGAATATTGTAATAATAAAAAGAACTACTTGAAAATTGATGTTAATTATTTAAATATAAGAAAATATTATCATAAGTATTTCTATTATACATTAGCTTTACTGCCTAACAATATTATTTTTTAATGAAATAACTACTGCTGAATAAACCCCTAATCTCCCAAGGAAGGAAGGTGGGCAAGCACATTTATTGGTCACCATTGCTGATGGGTAATAAAACAAATCCTTTCCTCCTCTATGAAATGCAGGCATTAGCCGAGATAACACTGCAGTCTTTTTTGCTTGCTTCTTTGTCATTGTAACATTTATAAAAAATGGAGCACAGAATCAAATGAAAGTCCTGACAATTCTGTCCAACCATATCCAAGTCTATGGGACACTGTGATTGAGTATGATGAACATGATAACTTTAGGTTCAGACTGGTAGTAAATCAGTAGTTTGTGGTTTGCACTGTTAATGGAGGTATAAAATATGTGGTTATTAAAAAGATACCATGCTATACTGTCATTCTAACTAGATAAAATTGGAAAATTTCCTACTAATTTTACTCAAAGCAGGACCTGAACCCTCCTTAAGTCTTCCTCAATGAAACAAATCTTATATTCTTTCATGGTAAGCAAAGTAAAGTTCCTTAGAGAAATTTAGTCACACTCATTCTGATGCCTTGAGTGAAAAGATAATAGCATACTTTATTAGTTTAGTGTCCTTTAAATTACCTAAAATTTAACCTTTGCCTGCTAAAATGAAAAAGCTATAATGAAAAATATTAATTGAAACTAACTTCACATCCCTTTGTGAGGCAAGCCTTTTCTGAAATTGTAGATATTTATATTCTGTGAAATTCCACATGTACAAACTTGACACTTGATCAAAAAGAAAGTTAAGGTGATTGAATTTTACTGCCTTCATAAGGTAAAATTAAAACAGATAATTATTTATTCAAACATAGGTGTACTCCATTTTGTATATGGAGGTGTCACAAGCAATATGGCACAAATATTACGTATGTAAAAGTATATATATATATATATATATATATATATATATATATATATATATATATATATATATTAGTTTTGATGGCTGTGTATTGACCCTAGTCTGGTCTGTCTTCCCTCTTTCATCAGTGTTGTCTTGGAAGTAGGTCCTTCTTTGAAAGATGGCTGGGCAGGGTGACCACAGTGGTCCCTGATCCAGAAAGAGGGTTAAACCGTCCAGGTCACAGAAAGCTCAAATCTATGACCTTGGACCTTTTAGCTCAGTGTTCTAACTCAGGTAAGATGCTTGAAATAAATTTAGCAAGCACATAATATTTTGCTTTCAATTCTTTATTGAATTCCTTATTGCTCCTCTAAACAATTTTATCTTTTTCTTTTTCAGTTACCAAGTCCTGAAGGTAAAATGACTTGTCAGTAAAAATTTTTGGAAATCTCAATTATACTTAAAAAAGAAAAAAATGTGTAGCATGGAGATCCTTTCAGAGTCTCTGCATTATTCTAATAGCTTCTTTTCAACTGTTCCATTCTAAGCTTTTATGTCAGAAATCTGCCAATGCTGAGAAAAACGTTTGTGCTCTAACTATTCAGGTCCATTTAATGTGAAGTATTCATTATTGACACAGATTGTACACCCACATATTTGAAACATTGAAAGCCCTTGAGAGAGCTTTTACCTGTAATAACTTTAAATGCTTTGTAAATGAGGTCACTTTTAGTTACAATTCAAGAATTTCTAGTTGGTATCACTACTGTGTAGTGAGAATAATGGAAAGGATATTGAAAGAAAAGTATAAGAAAGTAGGCAATGAAATTACTTTATATGACCACTCTAAATATATCCCAAAATTAAAAATTGCATCACAACTTAGTAACACAGACGTATTATGTAAGACATGAAGTCTTAACTTTCACAGACTCAGCCAGTAGGTCTTGGACTTGATTCAAGATACTCCTTCTAATTTATGTCTCTGTGACGTTGGGGTCTGAAAAAAATCAACCACTGAGTTACTGCTGAGATTAATAGCTACAAATCTGTGGAGAAACAAACAATTTGTTCCTCTAACTGATGTAAAATTTATTTAACAAATAATGAAACCTAGAAAGAGAGCCAACTTTGGATAAGGGAAAAAAACTGAGAATGTAGAGAAACAAGTTTTAATGCTGAATGTATTACCAGCTTAAGTCTTCAGTTCTTAAAACATAATGATACAAAAATCTGGAAACTTTAAATTAACTAGAAACTAGCTCAATGATTAGTGCAACAGAAGTCCTTGGGAGAAAGCCATTATTCCATGTCACTTCCAAAGTATGCCTTAAATTTGGGGTAAACATGATTAAATTACCCAAGACATAATGTAAGTGGTTTTAGATTCCTTTTGATACCTCTTATGAAATAGGTATATTAGAGTTGTTAACAGAAAAAAAAAACAACTCTAAAAGCTAAGACCAGAAATGGTTAGCACATTGAACATCATCCATGGATACTTTTGAATATAAAAATGAAAAGATACTTCATCAATAGACTGAATCATAGTGATTTGGGCAGGTGGCAGGGGGCATAACCACAGTTTCTAGTCGCTGAAAGAGGTGCATAAGTAAAGAAATCTATTCCTTTAATCCTTCAACAACTATTGATTGAGGGCTTTCTAATGCCAGTCCATGCTGGGGATGTAGCAGTGAAGAAAGAGATCTAGTCTCTGTCCTCATGGGGTTATAGCCAAATGACTAGATACATTATAATTTACACACAAAGCACACATAGGGTACAAAGGAATACATATAGAGATCAACTCTACTAGCCATGCAGAGCTTAGAGAAATTAATCTGTAGGAGGTGATTGCCTAAACTGGTTCCTGATGGATGAGTAGGAATTAATTAAGATAGGGGAGTAGGGTGTTCTAAACAGAAGAAGCAACATAAGGAGTTAAGAATGATGGAAAGAATTCTTCAGAGGACAGAAAGAAAATTCAACATCATACACTAAACCGAAATATTCAAAATGGGATGGCAAGAAATGAATCCATACACAAAGGATTATCTTACTTAATAGTAAGATAATCAAGAAATGCCTTGTAAGTTTTTTAAAGTCATAAAATTAGACAATGCTTTCTTAACATATATTTTCATGCAATGATTGAAAAATTGGTTCACTGTAACACCTGAGTTACAAAGTTTAGATGGATAAAAAATATGAAGGCTTTCAGTTAATACTGATATAAACACTGACCCAGGATAACTGAAAGGAGAAACCAGAGTTATCAACTAGCGTTAGTTGATAACACAGAGTGATGATGCTTGCTTGTCAATTGAAATAACCTCTAGACTTACTTGGGTTTTCAGTAAATTTGGCAGTTAAAGTTTATTTAAATTAGAACAATTAATGTAGATATATACTGCTGTCCAACAAATACAAAAAAAATCTTAACAATTTCATAATAACATATTTGGAGATCTCTGCTATTTTACTTTTCTAGGTGGAAAATAATAAAATATGTAACACATACATGTTATTCTATAGCAAAAGAATTCTGTAAATGTTAGTGATGATGAATAAACATAGGGGAGAAGTTTATAATTTTTCTTAAGTCATATAACTTTATAATAATCATAAAAACAATAATGACCAAAAGTCATAATTTCATAGAATACCCTAACCAGCTTTATTATCACATAAATATGGCAATGATAAGCATGTGCTATGAAGTTATACTGTTATTAAACACACAAAAACGTATAGCAAAATGTAAAAAATGTCCACTATACCAGAAAGTCTCCAAGGACAAAGAATTGTTTGACAGTCATATTTTTAAGTATCAGTCTATACCAGTGATTGGAATCTTAGTCAAAAAATGGTACAAATGAACATATTTACACAACAGAAATAGAGTCAAAGATGTAAAACAACAAATTTATGGTTACCAGGGGGAAGGGTGGGGAGGGATAAGCTGGGAGTTTGGGATTGACATATACACACTACTATATATAAAGTAGATAACTAATAAGGACCTACTATATAGCCCAGAGAACTCTACTCAAAACTCTGTTATGATCTGTATGGGAAAAAATCTAAAAAACAGTGGATATATGTGTATGTATAAGTGATTCACTTTGCTGTATAGCAGGAACTAGCACAACATTGTAAATCAACTATACTCCAATAAAAATTTTAAAAAAATACAAACATTAGTGTGGTATAATCATCATTGCAGCATACCTTATACATTTCCAGGTTTAATGACCCTGGTCCCAAAATAAAGTTATATTGTTACAACTGATGTTATTGCATTGAATTAAAATATTTAGAACATGCTTTTGGGGAAAAAGTATTACAACAGATATTTCTTATACCTTACAACCTATTCTTAAGTTAACATTGATAAAATTTATAACGTGGGCATCTTAGAATTTTGGACCAGTTGATCCTCTAACATCCAGATAAACAATGCAAGATTTACTTAACTGGGCTTGAAAATGCAATGATTGAAAAATCTGTTCACTGTAACACCTAAGTAAAAAAGTTTAGGGGGATAAATAATATGAAGGCTTTCAGTTAATACTGATATGAAATGGAAAATTACTACAACTGTTGATTTAATTACTGCCAGTAGTAATCTAGGAGAAATAGTATTACTAAAGATTAGTAGCTTCCCCAGCTAAGTGCATTAGATGACTGTTTCCATAGAACAAAACCAACTTATAAGCACCTTTAACCAGATAGATTACAGTATTATTATAAGAGGACTAGTTTACTTAGCATGGTTCCAACTTCCAAAGCCACATTTCCATAGGCTCAAAAGAGAATCTCAGCAACAAACATATCTATCATATTCATCACATAATTTCTTATATCTTGTTCCTGTGCTTGCTTATCAACAGCTTCCTTAAATATTCAAGTAACAATGAAGGTTTTTAAAGAATTTTAAATGATTTGTTTTTCTTTCAATTTCAAATAAATTTTCATGTCCATTCAAACAGCATCCTCTCTCAAAATCTAGCTTGGGTTCTGGAGAACTGGCATGGTGAATAATCTGAATATTTTTTCTGTCTAAATTGTGAATAAACAAGTAAATTCTAGATACATTCATGGAGTATCCTTGTTACAGTCTCTTTGGGAGACTCTGTACCCATTAATCACTTGAGTGTACCATCTTTGTTAGAAATGATCATTTGAAAAAGGCTATTTTCATATAAATAGTTCTGGGAGGACAAATTCAGAAAAATTTTATGACCACTTTTAAAATTCAAGTGACAATTTTCCCCGTGCTACCTCAGCAAAGCTGAAGTAAAAGAGTAAATGGATTTTTCCTCTCACTCCAATTAAAAATAACTATTTTCTGAATTTCTGTAAGTGTATTTTTATTTAATTGTGAACCAACATTTCATTAATTACTGACACTATAAATTAGATAGAATTAAATAGTCCAGGGAGTCTGTATACCTTTACAGGTATAGTATATTTTTGATATTGTATTTTATGTTACATTTGATTATGATATAGCATAAACTCCCCCAAAAAATATAATCTGAAAGTACAGGTAAAAGTTATAACTATATGCTGTACATTTAAAAACAAACTTGAGTTGAAAGACACTGTTCAATTATGGAAGGAAAAAGGTATAAAGTAGTCAGACATCTACATGAACCCAGCAGAGGTGACTTCAAAGTCAAAATTCTCATTACCTGTGGAACCTATTAAAAAGACAGATACTAGCAATTTGAAGAACAATGTGTGTTTATTTAAGGAAATACATCCAGCCTTTCCTCTAAGGCATTTTCAAGTTCACTGAGGAATAAAAGAATCATATAGTATAAAATATACTTATAATACTTTCCAATGATAAGCAGCCAAAGGCATGAAACATTACAAAAATATATGCCACAGTATCTATAAGGAGCTTAAGGAAATAGATGTGGATTTTATCTTTATTTTAAAATACAAATGAAGCTCTAGAGATAATATATGTCAATGATAAGAGACCATTAAGACCTTGAGTCAACATTAACACATATATAATGTAGCCATGTATAACTGAAGATGTCAGAAATTCCACAGTCAGAATTAGAGTGCAATTCAGTAAATAATGCCAAGAAAACCAATAATTACAGAAAAGGAAAATGAATCAAAAGGTTATGCCAAACAATTTAGGTGTTCTAGAACAAGAAGAGTGTAATGACTCACAATGAATTTCTACATCACTGCAAAGCATTTTGCTTTTCTAAGTTCTGGAAACTTTTAATCCTTTTGCAGAAAAAAAAATAGCACACAAAGTAAATGTATTCATGTGTGAATACTTCACTGTATGTTTATATATGTAAAACTTTTCCTCAGGATATTTTTTTCTGTTTTTATATGATTCAAAGAATAGGGGTATTGATCAAACAATGTCTTTTGCCTTTTAAAGTTAATTTCTTAGTTTCTTCATGGGATATATAAGCTTATTCCTTCACTCTAGTGAATATGTATTTGATTGGTGCAATATGGTGGAGTAGAAGGACATGTGCTCACTTCCTATTACAAGAACATCAGAATCACAAATAACTGCTGAAAAATCATCGAGAGGAAGACACCAGAACTCACCAAAATAGACACCCCTCATCCAAAGACAAAGGAGAAGCTGCAGTGAGATGGTAGGAGGGGCACAATCACAATAAAATCAAATCCCATAACCACTGGGTGGGTGACTCACAACCTGGAGAAAACTTATACCACAGAAGTCCACCCACTGGAGTGAAGGTTCAGAGCCCCACATTAGGCTTCCCAAGCTGGGGATCTGGCAACAGGAGGAGGAATTCCCACCGAATCAGACATTGAAGCCTAGCGGGATTTGATGGCAGGACTTCAACAGGACTGGGGAAAACGGAGACTCCACTCTTTGAGGGCACACACAAAGTAGTGTGTACATCAGAACCTAGAGGGAAGGAGCAGTGACCCCATAGGAGAATGAACCAGACCTACCTGCTACTGTTGGAGGGTCTCCTGCAGAGGTGGGGCATGGCTGTGGCTCATCACGGGGACAAGGACACTGGCAGCAGAAGTTCTGGGAAGTATTCATTGGTGTGAGCCCTCCTGGCATCTGCCATTAGCCCCACAAAAGAGCCTGTAGACTCCAGTGTTGGGTCGCCTCAGGCCAAACAACCAACAGGGAGGGAACTCAGCCTCACCCAATAACAGACAAGTGGATTAAAGTTTTACTGAGCTCTGCCCACCAGAGCAACACTCAGCTCTACTGATCACCAGTCCCTCCCGTCAGGAAGCTTGCACCCAATGGCAGACAGCAGAAGCAAGAAGAACCATAATCCTCCAGCCTGTAGAACAAAAACCACATTCACAGAAAGATAGAAAAAATGAAAAAACAGAGGACTATGTACCAGATGAAGGAACAAGATAAAACCCCAGAAAAACAACTAAATGAAGTGGAGATAGGCAACCTTCCAGAAAAAAAAATCAGAATAATGATAGTGAAGATGATCATTCAGGACCTCAGATAAAGAATGGAGGCAAAGAACAAGAAGATGCAAGAAATGTTGAAAAAAGACATAGAAGAATTAAAAAACAAACACCAAGAAGAATTAAAGAACAAACTAACAAAGATGAACAATACAATAACTGAAATGAAAAATACACTAGAAGGACTCAATAGCAGAATAACTGAGACAGAAGAATGGAAGAGTGACCTGGAAGACAGAATAGTGGAATTTACTGTGATGGAAGAGAATAAAGAAAAATGAATGAAAATAAACAAAGACAGCCTAAGAAAGTTCTCTGACAAAATTAAACACACCACATTCATATTATAGAGGTCCAAGAAGGAGAAGAGAGGGACAAATGACACAAGAAAATATTTGAAGAGATTAGAGTTAAAAACTTCCCTAACATGTGAAAGGAAATAGTCACCCAAGTCCAGGAAGTGAAGAGAGTCCCTGGCAAGATACACCCAAGGAGAAACACACCAAGACACATAGTAATCAAATTGGCAAGAATTAAAGACAAAGAAAAATTATTAAAAGCAACAAGGGAAAAACAACAAATAATATACAAGGGAACTCCCATAAGGTTAACAGCTGATTTCTCAGCTGAAACTCTACAAGCCAGAAGAGAGTGGCATGATATATTTAAAGTGATGAAAAGAAGAACATACAACCAAGATTACTCGACATGGCAAGGATCTCATTCAGATTCAGTGGAGAAATAAAAAGCTTTATAGACAAGCAAAAGCTAAGAGAATTCAGCACCAAGAAACCAGCCCTACAACAAGTGATAAAGGAACTTCTCTAAGTGGGGAACACAAGAGAAGAAAAGGACTTACAAAAGCAAACCCATAACAATTAAGAAAATGGTAATAGGAACATACATATCAATAATTACCTTAAATGTGAATGGATTAAATACTTCAACCAAAAGACACAAGCTTGCTGGATGGATAAAAAAACAAGACCCATATATATGCTGTCTACAACAGACCCACTTCAGACCTAGGGACACATACAGACTGAAAGTGGGGGATGGAAAAAGATATTGCATGCAAATTGAAATCAAAAGAAAGCTGGAGTAGCAATACTCATATCAGATAAAATAGATTTAAAAATAAAGAATGTTACAAGAGACAAGGAAGGACACTACAAAATAATCATGCTAACAGCTATAAAAGAGGAAATCGACAGTAACACAATAATAGTGGGGGACTTTAACACCTCATTTACACTGATGGCAGATCATCCAGCCAGAAAATTACTAAGGAAACACAAGCTTTAAATGACACAATACAACAGATAGGTTTAATTGATATTTATAGGACATTCCATCTGAAAACAGCAGATTACACTTTCTTCTCAAGTACACATCGAACTCTTTCCAGGATAGATGATATCTTGGGTCACAAATCAAGCCTCAGTAAATGTAAGAAAATTGAAATCATATCAAGCATCATTTCCAACAACAATGCTATGAGATTAGAAATAAATTACAGAGAAAAAATGTAAAAAGCACAAACAATGGAGGTTAAACAATACATTACTAATTAACCAAGAGATCACTGAAGAAATCAAAGAGGAAATCAAAAAATACCTAGAGACAAATTACAATGAAAACATGATGATCCAAAACCTATGGGATGCAGCAAAAGCAGTTCTAAGAGGGAAGTTTATAGCAATACATTCCTACCTCAAGAAACAAGAAAAATCACAAATAAATAATCTAACCTTACACCTAAAGGAACTAGAGAATGAAGAACAAACAAAACGGAAAGTTAGTAGAAGGAAATAAATCAAAAATCTCAGAGCAGAAATAAATGCAATAGAAAGAAAGAAAACAATAGCAAAAATCAATAAAACTAAAAGCTGGTTCTTTAAGAAGGTAAACAAGATTGACAAACCTTTAGCCAGACTCACCAAGAAAAGAGGGAGAGGACTCAAATCAATAAAATTAGAAATGAAAAAGGAGAAGTTACAACAGACACTGCAGAAATACAAAGTATCATAAGAAACTACCACAAGCAAATCTATGTTAATAAAATGGACCACCTGGGAGAAATGGACACATTCCTAGAACGGTATAACCTTCCAAGACTAAACCAGGAAGAAACAGAAAACATGAACAGAACAATCACAAGTAATGAAATTGAAATTGTGATTAAAAATCTTCCAACAAACAAAAGTTCAGGACCAGATAGATGGCTCACGGGTGAATTCTATCAAACATTTAGAGAAGAGTTAACACCCATTCTTCTCAAACTCTTCCAAAAAGTTGCAGAGGAAGAAACACTCCCAAATTCATCCTAGGAGGCCAAAATCACCCTGATACAAAAACCAGGCAAAGATACTACAAAAAAAAAAAAAAAAAAAAAAAGAAAATTATAGACCAACATCACTGATGAATATATATGCAAAAATCCTCAACAAAATACTAGCAAACAGAATCCAACAACACATTAAAAGGATCATACACCATGATCAAGTGGGATTTATCCCAGGGATGCAAGGATTCTTTAATATATGCAAATTAATCATTGTGATATACCATATAAACCAATTGAAGAATAAAAAACATATGATCATCACAATAGATACAGAAAAAACATTGGACAAATTTCAACACCCACTTATGGTAAAAATTCTCCAGAATGTTGCCACAGAAATAACCTACCTCAACATAATAAAGGGCATTCATGACAAACCCTCAGCAAACATCATTCTCAATGCTGAAAAACTGAAAACATTTCCTGTAATTTCAGGAACAAGAAAATGATGTCCACTTTCATCACTATTATTCAACATAATTTTGGAATACCTAGTCATGACAATCAGAGAAGAAAAAGAAATAAAAGGGATACAACTGGAAAAGAAGAAGTTAAATTGTCACTGTTTGCAGATGATATGATACTATACATAGATAATACTAAAGATGCCACAAGAAAACTACTAGAGATAATCAATAATTTGGTATAGTTGTAGGATACTAAATTAATGCACAGAAATCTCTTGCATTCCTATACACTAACAACAAAAAATCAGAAAAAAAATTAAGGAAACAACCCCATTCACCATTGCAACAAAAAGTATAAAATTCTTAGGAATAAACCTACTTAAGGAGGTAAAAGACCTGTATTCAGAAAACTATAAGACACTGATGAAAGAAATCAAAGATGGCACAAACAGATGGAGAGATATACCATGTTCTTGGACTGGAAGAATCAATATTGTGAAAAAGACTATACTACCCAAAGCAATCTACAGATTCAGTGCAAACCCCATCAAATTACTAACGGCATTTTTTGCAGAACTAGAACAAAAAAATCTTAAAATTTCTATGGAGACACAAAACACCCTGAATAGTCAAAACAATCTTGAGGGAAAAAAACAGAGCTGGAGGAATCAGACTCACTGAATTCAGACTATAATCAAAGCTACAGTAATCACGACAATATGGTACTGGCACAGAAACAGAAATATAGATCAATGGAAGAGGATAGAAAGCCAAGAGATAAACCCATGCACTTATGGTCAACTAATCTATGATAAAGGAGGAAAGGGTATACAATGGAGAAAAGACAGTCTCTTCAATAAGTGGTGCTGGGAAAATTGACAGCTACATGTAAAAGAATGAAATTAGAACACTCCCTAACACCATACACAAAAATAACCTCAAAACGGATTAAAGACCTAAATGTAAGACTGGACAGTATAAAACTCTTAGAGGAAAACATAGGAAGAACACTCTTTGACATAAATCACAGCAAGATATTTTTTGACCCACCTCCTAGCATAATGGATATAAAAACAAAAATAAACAAATGGACCTAATGAAACGTAAAAGCTTTTGTACAGCAAAGTAAACTGTAAACAAGACTAAAAGACAACCCTCAGAATGGGAGACAATATTTGCAATCGAATCAACCGACAAAGGATTAAACTCCAAAATATATAAACAACTCATGCAGCACAATATTAAAAAAAAATCAAGCGAACCAAAAAGTGGGCCGAAGACCTAAATAGACATTCATCCAAAGAAGACATGAAGATGACCAAGAAGCACATGAAAAGCTGCTCAACATCACTAATTATTAGAGAAATGCAAATCAAAACTACAGTGAGGTATCACTTCACACCAGTTCGAATGGGCATCATCAGAAAATCTACAAAAAACAAATGCTGGCGAGGGTGCGGAGAAAAGGGAACCCTCTTGCACAGTTGGTGGGAATGTAAATTGATACAGCCATTATGGAGAACAGTATGGAGGTTCCTTAAAAAACTAAAAATAAAACTATCATATGACCCAGCAGTCCCACTACTGGGCATATACCCAGAGAAAACCATAATTCAAAAAGGCACATGCACCCCAATGTTCATAGCAGCACTATTTACAATAGCCAGGTCATGGAAGCAACCTAAGTGTCCATCAACAGACGAATGGATAAAGAAGATATGGTACATATATATAATGGAATATTACTCAACCACAAGAAGGAACGTAATTGGGTCATTTGTAGAGACGTGGATGGGCCTAGAGACTGTCATATAGAGTGAAGTAAGTCAGAAATGGAAAAACAAATGTCGTACATTAGCGCATATATGTGGAATCTAGAAAAATGGTACAGATGAACCTGTTTGCAGGGCAGAAATAGACACAGATGTAGAGAACAAATGTATGGACACCAAGGGGGGGGGGAAGCGTGGTGGGGAGGGGTGGTGGTGGTGGTGGGATGAATTGTGAGATAGGAATTGACATATATACACTAATATGTATAAAATGGAAAACTAATAAGAACCTGCTTTATAAAATAAATAAATAAATAAAATTAAAAATAAATAAACAAAAAGGACTAATTATAGCACAGGGAATTTTACATTCAATATCTTGTAATAACCTATAGTGAAGAAAAATATGAATTATATATATGTGTGTGTGTGTGTTTGTGTGTATGTATATATATGCATAACTCAACTACTTTGTTCATACCTGAAACATTGATAGTCAACTATATGTCAAAAATATACATTTTTAAAATAGTGTGGTCTGTCAAGAGGCCATTCCTGTCCACCCTAGTTCTGAGGCTGATATTAAAAGGTAGATTTGACAGGAATATTAATTAAGAAATCCATGTGAAGTTCACACATTCTTAGGTCAGCTGGCTCCTGTTCACCAAATTAAAGGCTTATGAAAGGTCAGTAAAAGTTGGGAAAAGTTTAAAAAAATTTTAATTTAATTTTGTGTGTTCAGTTTCCTAGAGATTAGATATCAAAATTATTAATAACATTTTGAAAGTGCAATGAAAATCAGAAGTGCTATGGATTACTATATTATTGCTTTTACATGTTCGATTATTGCTCTATTACATAAATTACATTAGTTAGAGATAACAAAATGTGTAAAACAGTACTTGGAATATGGTAAGAATTCAATAAATGTCAAATGTTATTTTTATCATTTCTGGTATTATTATTAATTCATTTACAGCTGTCGTATTTTCCATTTGGATGAAAGCAAAGGTCTAATGATAAAATCATGTAAAATTAGAAAGCAAATTTTTATAATAAACATTTTAAATTTGGTGGAAGATAGGCAATTTCTAAAGTTTCAGTAATCTTCGAAGCCCAGTTGGATGTGTCACTTGCCACGAAAATATCATCTTAATTAATCTATGTTAACAAGGCTGAATACACTTTCTTTCTTTTTGGAAAGTTTCACCTTACATATTATAAGGAACAACAATGAATGCATTCTTTTACTTAAGTCTATTCTTTTAGTATATCAAATACTCATCGTTAGCTTAGCTATAAATGTCCTTGACTTAATGTCAACTTGTGTTAGCGTGATGACTTTTTAGCTACCTGCCCCCCACCTTTTTTTTGGCCAAATTCTGTCATAGCTGGTATTTACATTTAATGATGTGAAACTGCCATTTTTGACTTACAAAAATGACAATTTAATATGGCTCAAGCAAATACATAGAATGTCCAAAAGACATAATTACACTAGATTATGGTTTTTAAGAAGTTGTTTCTAAGTAGAACAAAGACTACTTCCTATACTCTCCCACTATCCATCAACGCTTTTGAATGGTCATCTTTTCTTACAGTCATGTAAAAATCCCTGAATTCATGACAATACCTTAAAATGATGTATTTATATCTACTTTAATAACAACCTTCTTTTGCTAAGAGCCTAGTTGCCACACATGTATCATTTGTGCTCAGTAAATACAAATCTACAGCATAATTTCTAACTGTAACATTCGTTGAGAGTTAAATGCCATTTTGTAGAGAACATTTACCTGTACAACTGGCAGAGTAAATGTCATGATTTTTATGCAGGTCTAGATACAAATACAGTACACATTCTCAGACAAGAGAAACTAAGAGAGCAGATGATGTATGATAGCCACATTGTTTTCTGAATGTAGACAGGTTAAAGGAAAATGTACAAATGCTCACAAAAGTAACCTTTACCTTTATGGAACATTAATATGTAGAAAAACACATGGGGGAGTTGAGGAAGATGGTGGAAGAGTAAGACGCAGAGATCACCTTCCTCTCCACAGATACATCAGAAATACATCTACACGTGGAACTGCTCCTATAGAACACCCACTGAACACTGGCAGAAGACCTCAGACCACCGAAAGGGCAAGAAACTCCCCACGTACCTGGGTAGGGCAAAAGAAAAAAGAAAAAACAGAGACAAAAGAATAGGGACGGGACCTGTACCAGTGAGAGGGAGCCGTGAAGGAGGAAGCATTTCCACACAGTAGGAAGCCCCTTCACGGGCGGAGAGAGTGGGTAGCGGAAGGAGGGAAGCTTCGGAGACACGGAGGAGAGCACAGCCACAAGGGTGCGGAGGGCAAAGCAGAGAGATTCCTGCACAGAGGATCTGTGCTGACCAGCACTCACCAGCCTGAGAAGCTTGTCTGCTCATCCGCCAGGACGGGCGGGGGCTGGGAGTTGAGGCTCGGGCTTCAGACGGATCGCAGGGAGAGGACTGGCGGCGTGAGCACACCCTGAAGGGTTTAGTGCACCAGGGCTAGCCAGGAGGGAGTCAGGGAAAAAGTCTGGACCTGCAGAAGAGGCAGGAGACTATTTTTTCCCTCTTTGTTTCCTGGTGCGTGAGTAGAAGGGATTAAGAGCGCTGCTTAAAGGAGCTCCAGAGATGGGCGCAAGACGCGACTAACAGCACAGACCCCAGAGACGGGCATGAGATGCTAAGGCTGCTGCTACCACCACCAAGAAGCCTGTGTGCGAGCACAGATCACTATCCACACTTTCCCTCCTGGGAGCCTGTGCAGCCCGCCACTGCCAGGGTTCCGTAATCCAGGGACAACTTCCCTGGGAGAGCGCAAGGTGCACCTCAGGCTGATGCAATGTCACGCCAGCCTCTGCCACTGCATGCTCGTCCCGCATCCATGCCCCTCGCTCGCCCCAGCCTGAGTGAGCCAGAGCTCCCGAATCAGCTGCTCCTTTAACCCCGTCCTGTCTGAGCGAAGAACAGACGCCCAAAGGTGACCGACACGCAGAGGCGGGGCCAAATCCAAAGCTGAAGCCCGGGAGCGTGTGAACAAAGAAGAGAAAAGGAAATCCCTAACAGCAGCCTCAGAAGCAGTGGATTAAATCTCCAGAATCAACTTGATGTACCCTGTATCTGTGGAGTACCTGAATAGATAACAAATCATCCCAAATTGAGGAGGTGGACTTTGGGAGCAAGATATATTATTTTTTCCCCTTTTCCTCTTTTTCTGAGTATATATGTGTATGCTCCTGTGTGAGATTTTGTCTGTATAGCTTTGTTTTCACCATTTGTCCTAGAGTTCTGTCCATCCTTTTTTGTTGTTATTTTGTTCTGTTTTGTTTTCTTTTGTTTTTTGTTGTTTGTTTCTTTTTTTACTTAAAATTATTTTTCTTAATAATTATTTTTTATTTAATAAGTTTATTTTTTTATCTTTATTTTATTTTATCCTATTTCTTTCTTTCTTTCTTTCTATTTTTTCTCCCTTATATTCTAGCCATGTGGATGAAAGGCTCTTGTTTCCCCAGCCAGGAGTCAGTGCTGTGCCTCTGAGGTGGGAGAGCCAACTTAAGGACACTGGTCCACAAGAGACCACCCAGCTCCACATAATATCAAGCCACAAAAATCTCCCACAGATCTCCATCTCAACACAAAGACCCAGCTTGACTCAACGAGCAGCAAGCTACCATGCTGAACACCCTATGTCAAACAACTAGCAAGAGAGGAACACAACAAAACCCATTAGCAGAGAGGCTGCATAAAATCATAATAAGGCCACAGACACCCCAAAACACACCACCAGACGTGGTCCTGCCTACCAGAAAGACAAATTCCAGCCTCATCCACCAGAACACAGGCACTAATCACCTCCACCAGGAAGCCTACAAAACCCACTGAACCAACATTTGCCACTGGGGACAGACACCAAAAACAACGGGAACTATGAACCTGTAGCCTGCAAAAAGGAGACCCTAAACACAGTAAGATAAGCAAAATGAGAAAACAGATAAACACACAGCAAATGAAGGAGCAGGGTAAAAACCCACCAGACTTAACAAATGAAGAGGAAATAGACAGTCTACCTGAAAAATAATTCTGAATAATGATAGTAAAGAAGATCCAAAATCTTGTAAATAGAATAGAGAAAATTCAAGAAACACTTAACAAGTACCTAGAAGAAATAAAGAGGAAACAAGCAACGATGAACAACAGAGTAAATGAAATTAAAAATAATCTAGAAGGGAACAATAGCAGAATAACTGAGGTAGAAGAAGGGATAAGTGACCTGGAAGATAAAATGGTGGAAATAACTACTGCAGAGCAGAATAAAGAAAAAAGAATGAAAATAACAGAGGATAGTCTCAGAGACCTCTGGGACAACATTAAATGCACCAACATTCGATTTACAGCGTTCCCAGAAAAGAAGAGAAAAAGAAAGGGACTGAGAAAATATTTGAAGAGATTATAGTTGAAAACTACCCTAATATGGGAAAGGAAATAGTTAATCAAGTCCAGGAAGCACAGAGAGTCCCATACAGGATAAATCCAAGGAGAAACATGCCAAGACACATATTAATCAAACTATCAAAAATTAAATACAACAAAAACATATTACAAGCAGCAAGAGAAAAACAACAAATAACACATAAGGGAATCCCCATAAGGTTAACAGCTGATCTTTCAGCAGAAACTCTACAAGCAAGAAGGGAGTGTCAAGACATATTTAAAGTGATGAAGGATAAAAACCTACAACCAAGATTACTCTACCCAGCAAGGATCTCATTCAGATTTGATGGAGAAATTAAAACCTTTACAGACAAGAAAAAGTTGAGAGAGTTCCGCAGCACCAAACCAGCTTTATAACAAATGCTAAAGGAAGTTCTCTAGGCAAGAAACACAAAGGAAGGAAAAGAACTACAATAACAAAGCCAAAACAATTATGAAAATGGGAATAGGTACACAAATATTGATAATTACCTTAATTGTAAATGGATTAAATGCTCCCACCAAAACACACAGACTGGCTGAATGGATACAAAAACAAGACCAATATATATGTTGTCTACAAGACACCCACTTCAGGCCTAGGGACACATACTGATTGAAAGTGAGGGAATGGAAAAAGATACTCCATGCAAATGGAAATCAAAAGAAAGCTGGAGTAGCAATTTTCATATCAGACAAAATAGACTTTAAAATAAAGACTATTCAAAGAGACAAAGAAGGACACTACATAATGATCAAGGGATCAAACAAAGAAGAAGATATAACAATTGTAAATATTTATGTACCCAACATAGGAGCACCTCAATACATAAGGCAAATGCTAACAGCCATAAAAGGGGAAATCAACAGTAACATGATCATAGTACGGGACTTTAACACCCCACTTTCACCAATGGACAGATCATCCAAAATGAAAATAAATAAGAAAACACATGCTTTAAAGGATACATTAAACAAGATGGACTCAATTGATATTTATAGGACGTTCCATCAAAAAACAACAGAATACACATTTTTCTGAAGTGCTCATGGAACATTCTCTAGGATAGATCATATCTGCATCACAAATCAAGCCTTGGTAAATTTAAGAAAATTGAAATTGTATCAAGTATGTTTTCCAACCACAATGCTATGAGATTAGATATCAATTACAGGAAAAGCTATGTAAGAAATACAAACACATGGAGACTAAACAACACACTACTTAATAACCAACTGATCACTGAAGAAATCAAAGAGGAAATAAAAAAATACCTAGAAACAAATGAAAATGGAGACACGATGACCCAAAACCTATGGAATGCAGCAAAAGCAGTTCTAAGAGGGAAGTTTATAGCAATAAAATCCTACCTTAAGAAACAGGAAATATCTCAAATTAACAACCTAACCTTGCACCTAAAGCAATCAGAGAAAAAAGAAGAAACAGACTGCATGGTTAGCAAAAGACAAAAAATCATAAAGATCAGATCAGAAATAAATGAAAAAGAAATGAAGGAAATGATAGCAAAGATCAATAAAACTAAAAGCTGGTTCTTTGAGAAGATAAACAAAATTGATAAACCATTAGCCAGATTCATCAAGAAAAAAAGGGAGATGACTCAAATCAATAGAATTAGAAATTTAAAAGGAGAAGTAACAACTGACACTGCAGAAATACAAAGGATCATGAGAGATTACTACAAGAAAATATATGCCAATAAAACGGACAACCTGGAAGGAATGGACAAATTATTAGAAATGCACAACCTGCCAAGAGTGAACCAGGAAGAAATAGAAAATATGAACAGACCAATCACAAGCACTGAAATTGAAACTGTGATTAAAAATCTTCCAACAAACAAAACCCCAGGACCAGACGGCTTCACAGGCGAATTCTATCAAACATTTAATGAAGAGCTAACACCTATCCTTCTCAAACTCTTCCAAAATATAGCAGAGGAAGGAACACTTCCGAACTCATTCTACGAGGCCACCATCATCCTGATACCAAAACCAGACAAAGATGTCACAAAGAAAGAAACCTACATGTCAATATCACTGATGAACATAGATGCAAAAATCCTCAACAAAATAGTAGCAAACAGAATCCAACAGCACATTAAAAGGATCATACACCATGATCAAGTGGGGTTTATTCCAGGAATGCAAGGATACTTCAGTATATTCAAATCAATCAACTTGATGCACCCTATTAACAAATTGAAGGAGCAAAAACATATGATCATCTCAATAGATGCAGACAAAGCTTTCAAAAAAATTCAACACCCATTTATGATAAAAACCCTATAGAAAGAAGGCATAGAGGGGCCTTTCCTCAACATAATAAAGGCCATATATGACAAACCCACAGGTAACATCATCTTCAGTGATGAAAAACTGAAAGCATTTCCACTAAGATCAGGAACAATACAAGGCTGCCCACCCAAAACACTATTATTCAACTTAGTTTTGGAAATTTTAGCCCCAGCAGTCAGAGAAGAAAAAGAAATAAAAAGAATACAAATCAGAAAAGAAGAAGTAAAGCTGTCACTGTTTGCAGATGACAGGATACTCTACATAGAGAATCCTAAAGATGCTACCAGAAAACTTCTAGAGTTAATCAATGAATTTGGTAAAATAGCAGGATACAAAATTAATGCACAGAAATCTCTGGCATTCCTATACACTAATTATGAAAAATTGGAAAGTGAAATTAAGAAAACATTCCCATTTACCATTGCAACAAAATGAATAAAATATCTAGGAATAAACTTACCTAAGAAGACAAAAGACCTGTATGTAGAAAATTATAAGACAATGATGAAATAAAGATGATACAAATAGATGGAGAGATATACCATGTTTTTGGATTGGAAGAATCAACATTGTGAAAATGACTCTACTTCCCAAAGCAATCTAAAGATTCAACACAATCACTATGAAACTACCACTGGCATTTTTCACAGAACTAGAACAAAAAATTTCAAAATTTGTATGTAAACACATAAGACCCCGAATAGCCAAAGCAATCTTGAGAACGAAAAATGGAGTTGGAGTAATCAGGCTTCTTGACTTCAGACTATCCTACAAAGCTACAGTAATCAAGACAGTATGGTACTGGCACAAAAACAGAAATATAGATCAATGGAACAGGATAGAAAGCCTAGAGATAAACCCACACACATATGGTCACCTTAGCTTTGATAAAGGAGGCAAGAATATACAGTAGAGAAAAGACAGCCTCTTCAATAAATGGTGCTAGGAAAACTGGACAGGTACATGTAAAAGTATGAAATTAAAACACTCCCTAACACCATCACAAAAATAAACTCTAAATGGATTAAAGACCTAAATGTAATGCGAGACACTATCAAACTCTTAGAGGAAAACTTAGGCAGAACACTCTATGACATAAATCACAGCAAGATCATTTTTGACCCACCTCCTAGAGAAATGGAAATAAAAACAGAAATAAACAAATGGGACCTAATGAAACTTCAAAGCTTTTGCACAGCAAAGGAAGCCATAAAGAAGACCAAAAGACAATCCTCAGAATGAGAGAAAATATTTGCTAATGAAGCAACTGACAAAGGTTTAATCTCCAAGATTTACAAGCTGCTCATGTAGCTCAATAACAAACAAACAAACAAAAAACAAAAAAATGCAATCCAAAAATGGGCAGAAGACCTAAATAGACATTTCTCA
Source organism: Mesoplodon bidens (assembly GCF_964165515.1). Classification (NCBI taxonomy): domain Eukaryota; kingdom Metazoa; phylum Chordata; class Mammalia; order Artiodactyla; family Ziphiidae; genus Mesoplodon; species Mesoplodon bidens. Next base: position 28,004,701 of record NC_138173.1, on the reverse strand, counting down.
AAGAAGATATACAGATTGCCAACAAACACATGAAAGAATGCTCAACAGCATTAATCATTAGAGAAATGCTAATCAAAGTTACAGTGAGATATCAACTCACACCAGTCCGAATGGCCATCTTCAAATAATCTACAAACAATAAATACTGGAGAGGGTGGGAAGAAAAGGGAACCCTCTTGCACTGTTGGTGGGAATTTAAATTGATACAGCCACTATGGAGAACAGTATAGAGGTTCCTTAAAAATCTAAAAATAGAAGTACCATATGACCCAGCAATCCCACTACTGGGCATATACCCTGAGAAAACCATAATTCAAAAAGAGTCATGTACCAAAATGTTCATTGCAACTCTGTTTACAATAGCCAGTACATGGAAGCAACCCATGTGTCCATCATCAGATGAATGGATAAAGAATATGTGACACATATATACAGTGGAATATTACTCAGCCATAAAAATAAACAAAATTGAGATATGTGTAATGAGGTGAATGGAACTATAGTCTGTCATAAAGAGTGAAGTAAGTCAGAAAGAGAAAGACAAATACCGTATGTTAACACATATATATGGAATCTAAGAAAAAAAAAAGGTCATGGAGAACCTAGGTTTAAGACGGGAATAAAGACACAGACCTACTAGAGAATGGAGTTGAGGTTATGGGGAGGGGGAAGGGTAAGCTGTGACAAAGTGAGAGAGTGGCATGGACATATATACACTACCAAACGTAAAACAGATAACTAGTGGGAAGCAGGCACAAAACACAGTGAGATCAGCTTGGTGGTTTGTGACTACCTAGAGGGGTGTGATAGGGAGGGTGGGAGGGAGGGAGATGCAAGAGGGAAAGGATATGGGAACATATGTATATGTATAACTAATTCACTTTGTTATAAAGCAGAAACTAACACACCATTGTAAAGCAATTATACTCCAATTAGGATGTAAAAAAAAAAAAAGAAAAGAAAAACACATGGAGGAAAGAGAGAGAGAGAGAGAGAGAGAGAGAGAGAGTGAAATGAATATGTATTCCCGCAGGCAGAACTAGTTGCAGGCTGGAGCCTGTTAAAGCAAAGTAAATGATTAAGGATGCCGGGCTGACTGATATGTATTTCCATATGAGGCCAATTTGTATCAAGGGTGTTATCAGTCAGCCTGTACATCTCTGCTCCCAAACTGACAACCATGGTCCCGTTATGCTCAATCAGACCATCCTGATTCTATCCATGAAGACATGATTCCATGGAGGAATATATAAAGTAACAAATTATCAATCCATACCTGTTATAGAATTCATATAAAGAATTTGAAAGAAAAAATGACGGGAGAAATTGCAGATGTCAGAGCAGAATTCCCAATAAGCATCAATAACAGATAAATCAGGGATTGAATTTAATAGTGTCCTCCTGGGAGGACAGCAGTCTGTGTCTTTCTGTCCATGCCTTAAGAAGTCTTATAACAATTCTATAAAACTATAAATTTATTTTTTCTCATTGAAAGATTTTTAAAGAGAGAGAGAGTCTTAACATATCAAGAATACATGGATATTTATAAAATGATAAATCAGAAAATATTCTTGTTCAAATAATATCTTTCTGACCTCTGGATGACCATTGTTCGATTGTCTTGCAGTTAATGATTGAATACCTTGCCTACTATAAAGTGTAATGAATTTTACACATTCTTACAATTGTCATTAAAAAATATTGCATGAGTCACTAAAGTGTGGATAGTGTTTCTTAAAAGTTAATAAATACATTTTATATCTCAATTTAGTTATACATAAAATATATCATTCCACTTAATGCTATTGGCTTGGCCAAAAAGTTCGTTCGGGTTTTTCCATAACATCTTTGGAAAAACCGGAAAGAACTTTTTGCCCAACCCAATATGTTTTACTCTACCCATCCAATGCTCCTGATGCCTTTTCTTTCCAATTCTTTTTTTTAATTGAAGTATATTTGATTTACAATGGTGTGTTAGTTTCAGGTATACAGCAAAGTGATTCAGTTATACATATATACACATCTATTCTTTTCAGATTATTTACCATTATAGGTTATTACAAGATATTGAATATAGTTCCCTGTGCTATACAGTAGGCCCTTGTTTTTTATCTATTTTATATATAGTAGTGTGTATCTGTTAATACCAATCTCACATCTTTTCATTAATTCATCATTGCCTCCTTTGTGATCCTCCAATATCCCAAGTACCCCAGGGACTCTGCACATGCTGTTTCTGCCTGAACTATCCAGGAAGAAGAGTTTGATCCTTCATTTCCTTTGGGTGTCTGATCAACTGTCACCCTAATCACTTTGGCTTTTCCTGACTACCTTATAGAAAATAACAAATTTCTACCTCACCTTCCAAAAGTCCCTTTCCCATTTTTTGCTCTATTTTTTCCATAGTTCTTAACATCACATGGAGTAATATATATTTATTTATGTGTCTTCTTCCCTTCTCCAATAGAATTTTGTTTTGTTCATTGTTATGGACATAGCACTAGAGCAGTGTCTGAAGGTAATATAACAGGTGACCAATAAATATTTATTTAATGATTAAACATTATTAGACAGTGATGGATTGTTATGGGCGAAGCATTTCTTTATGCTCTGAGAATGCTTCAAGAAAGAATAAAAGGTACCTCACATAAAAAAAAAACAGATTAGTGGAATAAACAATTTTCAATGTATATGACAGAATATAGAATGTGTAAATAAAACGACAATTTACCATCTGAAAAAAAAGAACAAAAAGATAAGTTTGACTTGGAAACTGGGGGAACCTTTAAGAAGGAGATGACATTTGAGTGACACCTCTACCAGAGATGATTTCTATACATGAAGATGCAAGTGAAGGCCACCCATCAACAGGAAGATGTATGGGCAAAGACATGGAGATGAGAGAGTATGAATGTTGGGGCTAATGAAGTAGCTCAATAAAGGCTAGAACATAGTATCAGGAAGGAAGTATGCAGTGAGTGACAATGATATAAATGTCTGTGTTATAAGGTCGTGGTTGTATTTCATTTTCTAGTTCAGCAATTCTCAATATTTGAGAATATGAGAACACCTTTTTTAAACATTGAAACACAATGAGATCCCTCTGTGATATAGTGGTTAAAAATAAAATATAAAACATATGGCATTAAATGTTATTAAAATTTACTATGACCTTTTAAATATATTAGTTTTAATTAGAACCAGAAAAACAGTACATGAGTATATAGGTATGTGTACATGATATACATATGGGGGAATATATGTATTTTTTCATCATTGTACAGGCAGTGATTAATATCCATATGGATTCTAGGACTTCTTACAGTAAATCCATGGTCACATGGATCTGAAACACATGAGCCCAGAGCCACAGTCTAGGCAATGAGAACTTGTCACACATCTTCAAGTAGGAGTCTTACTTGATGAGGCCTATGTTGTAAAAGCACTGAGGGTTAGAGATGGAAGACACCTTAGAAAACATCTTCTCTGCACCGTCTGCTGAAGTTATAGAAGAAGATTTGCAACCCACAGAGATAACAGACCTTGGTTGAGATTACAAGCAGAGAACTGTGACTAGTATTCAGATTTCTGAAGTGGTCTCATCACATATTTCCATAATAAGATGGATAAAATCACCCAAACATATCATTAGCAATCAAAAATGAATATCTGTTCCTAGTTAGTAATAAGATAAAACGTTACACACCTAAAATTAGATATACACAGTTTGCTGTGGTACAAGGATTGTAGTATTTTTCAAATTCTCTATCTAATACCATATGGATCCTACTCTAGTTTTTCTCTTAAGTCTGTATTTCAAAAACATATTCATCTTTAAGAATTTATCTCCACGTCTCTTTTAAAAACAAAAAATTGTTTTCTCAAGGTCATCTGGAATTTCAGCAAAGAAGATTACAGGTGTACCTTGTTTTATACATAATAAGGATTTTTGAAAATTAAACATAAGCTGCACACTTCAATAAATAGATTGATTCAATATGTATAATAATTCAGTATTTAAATGCTAACAGAAAAATTTATACTGGTGATGATTTCCACCCCAACCTAATTTGTAAAAATAAGCTTACATATATTAGAGTTCCTTAAAGTGGTTTCTACCTGCCTGGCTCTGGTGAAATCAACATCTGACACATGGAAACATTTTTTATTACCACTCGACAAATTATGTATCTAACTGAAAGTCCTTATGCAGTTATGCATAGGTAAGATCTGCTATCTGAATGGACATTGAAGCAGTTTCCTTTTCGATAACAATTGCTCCATCTAAAGCAAGGAAACGGGGACTCTTCCTTTTCTCTCCCCCTGCTCTACACGGAATTATACATAACTAATCTAGACATGAGTGAGGAATGGATTTCAAAGTCTCCCAGGAATTTCCAAAGACTTAGTGACATTTACAGTTTAAAATGTCTTTTACAGGTATCTTTGCTCTCCTGCTTCTTTTCAAACCCCTGGCATAATCATATGCACCTTTCTTATTCCTCCTTTTGAGGCCTCCTAAAAGAAAGTTGCATTATTTTTACTAAAGGACATTATATTAAATTGTTAGGGAATGAGAACATTAGAAAGTTTATTTATGTACTTTTCCAGTTTAAAAAAAGATCATAAGAACATTTTCCTTCTTTCCCACATTGAGATTTGTTAAGTGTGCAATTATTGTTTTAATTGGATTACAATTACCTTTATGTTAGTTTATGCTTTTTACATGATCAAAAACACATAAAAGATATGACTGAAAATGGAAATGCACTGTATTTTGGTAATGGGATAATTCAGATATTTTTATATACCCATTAGATAGCAAACAATTGTATTACATTCTGCTTTTGAAAATATAGTTAGTATAAGAAAGAAATTCATTTAAGGATTCTATTTGCTTTTATTGCTAAGCTTTCTATATACCTTAACTTTATTATATTCTCTCTGTCCAATATTTTATATGATTAGAATATAGAAGCAGTTAATGCAATGTAATACAGCCAACTGATACAATTAAACGTAAGTAACACATTAGTTTTTTTTTTAAACTAAATCATTCAGTACACCCTACTGTGTTCATCCTGTATAATTATACATCTTCTGACTTGTCTCATGTAATTCACAATTTCTTCCTGCTGCTTAATCGCAGACTTCAGCAAGCACATTTTAGGGGAAGAAACTCAGTAAAATTTTTCTGAGAATCTTTTATTTGTCATGTGTATTAAGGCAATGATTACTCCCATGGAAAAAAAATGAGGGGGTGTACAAAAGATACAGGAGTAAAAGTGTGAGATGGTTTTCAAGTACATGCATAATTTAGATTCATTCCTGTGGGAGGAAATCACAAGGCAATTAATCAGCAATATATTTGTTGATTTTACACCAATCACTTTTATAAGAAAAAAGTAGCAATTATTATATGTTGTTTCTCAATCACAAGAAAGAAATGACATCAAAAGGCAATCAGGCATAGGAAATCAAACTGGCAGTCCTGTCCCTCAGAGCTTTCTGTGATGCATAAAACTTCTTTGAACAAGATAGATATTAGTGTTCAGATCTTCAGTGGAAAATGGACCAAAATGAGATCATTCTCAAAAAAAAAATCACGTCTATAATATTTTGGCCTTTTGATGGAGTAATTGTTGCTGATAGTCTTGTTATGTTTTAAAATATTTGATAACATCTAAAGACATCATAGGAATAATGAAAAACTGCAGACTTTGACTATAGAACAAGTTGTAGTTACCTGTCTAAGATGGCAAATAGAGTCAGTGACAGGACACACTGGGCTAAATATGGTAATAATTACTTTAAGCAATGGAAAAGATAAAGTGATAAAGAGTTGGGCTTACTGGAGAGAGATGTGATTGGAAAGCTTTCCATGACAGACATATTGCTTTACCATAAAACACAGTTTTATTATAAGACTCTTTGTTTTTAGCTAAATCCTAATGGATTTCAGTTCCATAATCATTTTTGTTCTGGACTTTAGGTCAGGGTGATTGTGCTGCTCCTTTTCAGTCAGGATCAGTCCCTTTAGGTTAGATTACAGGTGACTGCTTTTAACCCTTTGAAATGATGCCTGTAGTGAATATGTTACAAATATGCTCTGGTCCAAGAAGTTTGTCAATGAATATCTTGTTAAATGTTCAGCTTGTCATTCACAATTAACTCTCTCCCTTCCATTCAGAACTGTTGTATTTCCACTGAGAGTTATGATTGAAATTGGATGAATAAATAGAAGTTTTTTAAAAAAAAAGGAGAGAGAGAACTATCCAGTTATCATGCCTGTATGAAGGATGCTGAGCTAGACTGAAATTGCATTTGATCTGTTTCTCTGTTGATTTTGTAAACCTTTCCAAAGGTTTCCATAGTAACAAGTGAATTAGCCCCTTTCCCCCCAACATCTTTCAAGCATGTAACAGGGATAAAGGTTAGGGTGAAAAAAGCTACAATATCTTTTCTACTCCCAGGATATATCTGAAGTCATGATTAGTCTTTTAAGAAATCAAGTATGTTTCTCCCACCACAGTCATATGAAAAAGTTGGGTCAGAATTTACTTACATCTCTGATGTCTGCGTTTGCTCTTGTACATGGTCATTCTGAAAAAATCCGACTTTCTAAGAAGTAATTGCTTTGACCACGGAGACAAAGAGAGGGTTGTGCTCCTGCTTTGCAGTAAGACTGTTGCTCACTGACAGAAGGTAACCAGCAATCACACAGTGAAAGCCAGGGTAATACCATTCTCATAAAATTACAGGGGAGATGTTACAGCCTGTAACTACTCTATCTAATGCAAATCTTCTAGAGCAAATTGTATTTCCTTCACCTCCCCCCAACTGATATCAGTTAAGTTCTCTAATAAAATCTCCACTATTAAAGAGTTGTGCTCAAAGTAATGTTGCATTAAGAATAGATTCATATATTTAGCAAGAATAGTAAAACTGAACATCTAAATATGAAATATAAGAACCCCTGTTATTTATTTACATAAATTAAAAACTATCCTTTGGATTCTCATGTCTTTTAGCCACTCTAGAATGTTTAGATTTGTATTTTATTTTGAAACTACTAAATTCTTTCATTCTTTGAGCTCCCAAAGCACTTTGTAGTTTCAATTATTAAAGCAATGATCACTTTTAAGTTTGTCTAATTCTCTAAACAGACTGCTTCTCAGGAAAAGCAGGAATTGAATGTTTTCACATTATATCCCCGTGCCTAGTACAGAGGAACGCATAACAGGGTCTCAGGTTTAGTGAGTACCTACTCTGTGCTACACATTCTGCTCCCTCCAGAAGGAATCTTTTCATAAAGCTTTCTCCTGGCTTCACCCTGCCACCTCTCCTCGTTTTAGTCCTCAGACCTCTATTTTCATAGTATTTTGGGCATATCCTTATCTGAACATTATCTCAACTGGACACAGAAGAAGCTTTGTCTTTGTATGTCTTGTACTCTCTGCTCTGAAAGCAATGCCTGGCATGCAGCAGAAACTCAGGAATACTACCTCTCTCAAACCCTCCACAAGAGTACATGCTTTCAAATCTCCTTTATGTGCTCATTAGGGTATCTGAAATGCAGTTTTTATTTAAAATACAAAAGGATTCATACACTAGTGAAGAATTTCTATGTGATATGACTTGATTATGCATAAACTTTCATCTTCCAGCCAAAACTAGAAAACATCAACTGTCAAAATTCTTTTTTAGTGTTAGCAAACTCAGGCTGCTTACTAATAGGAGGATATATCATTTCCACAGCTCTTCTTAATAGAAGGATTATTTCAGTGTTATGAATACTTTTACACTTAAGTAATTACTACAGTTCATGATCACAGATACTAAGAACAGCATTTTAACAAGTTTTTGGCAGTATTCCTCTCTAGTTTCCTTGACTTTGGACTAACAAACTGCACTGTTTAAAAAGATGCTGCGTCAAAGACCACTATGGGTATTTCTTACTATAAAGCATAGTCAGTATCTGTATATATCTACATACAATATGAAACACTAGGAGGATTTTCCTTGTGTTTTCTACAATAGTGAGATGAAAATATTTCAAAAAGAAATTAGGGCTTCCCTGGTGACACAGTGGTTGAGAGTCTGCCTGCTGATGCAGGGGACACGGGTTTGTGCCCCGGTCCGGGAAGATCCCACATGCCATGGAGCGGATAGGCCCATGAGCCATGGCCACTGAGCCTGTGCGTCCGCAACGGGAGAGGCCTCATCAGTGAGAGGCCCGTGTACCGCAAAAAAAAAAAAAAAAAAAAAGCCTTTTCTGAATGACATATAATAGATCTTATGTTCCACAACCTTACTTGCTTAATTTTTCTCCAAAGCTCATTGTGATCACCTAATATAATCTGTATTCACTTGCTTGTTTTCCTCCTGTCTGTCTCTGCCTATTAGAACATAAGCCTCCAGAGGACAGGGTTTCCTCTTCCTCAGAGATGTATGTCCAGAGAGTAGATCAGTGCCTGTCACAAAGTAGGGTCTCAGCAAATATTTGCTGAATAAATGACTTTTTATGAACAAATTTAAATGATAAAAACAATATGATCACAGATTATTTTTCAATGAATTAGTACAATAACAAAATTCATGCTTATTGACTAAAATTACTTTCTTACTTAATGCAAATACTTGTCATTTCACACCTATCTTTTGGCCCCAAGATGAGTCTGAATGAGTTCACTGATTTATATGAAATTGCTTATATTCAGAGATGTGAACATATATTTTTAAATTTACGAGAACAAAGTCACAACGAACAAGCAAGTTCTCTTTTATAAAAATTACTCATTCTGGAAGACCAACAAACATAAAACCTATTACAATCAAACAAATTAAAACAAAGTTTGTCTGACATATGTGTCATATATAATTTTGATGTGAATAACCATGTCATTAATGATCATTAGGTAGAAATAGCTTAATTACATAATGACACAAATGCTATTAATTTTAACAATATTACATGGTACAAACAAATTTTTAGTTTTTCTCTTTTACATTGTTAGTTCTTCATTATCTATAATTAACATCAATCTGAACGTTCTTTGCAAAGACCATGTAACAATTTAATTTCATCCACATATGCAACAACCTCTCACCCAGCCTCACTCATCATCATACATACACAGATGCATGTTAAAACAAATATCCTGGGGCTTCCCTGGTGGCGCAGTGGTTGAAAGTCCGCCTGCCGATGCAGGGGACATGGGTTCGTGCCCTGGTTCGGGAAGATCCCACATGCCACAGAGCGGCTGGGCCCGTGAGCCATGGCCGCTTAGCCTGTGCGTCCGGAGCCTGTGCTCCACAATGGGAGAAGCCACAACAGTGAGAGGCCCGCGTACCGCAAAAAAAAAACCCAACCAAACAAACAAAAAAACACACAAAAAAACAAATATCCTGACTCATAGTCATCAATGTTTGGCACACCTTGTAACAAAGCTGACTTTCTTAGGCTCTATATAGGGGTTTTTATCTCATCAACTCCTTCCTACATTACTTTTCTCACCTCAGGATATAGAGAGCATCCTCTCTTGAACCTTATATCTTGGGTCAGTGGCTTAAATCCTGTTTTAAACCATCAAAATTGGAGACGTCAAATATACCTAATGAATTAAGGCCAAATTCATGAGTACCATGTTGCAGTACAGGTACGAAGATACGAGAGAGGCAGTGGCAGGGGCTGAGGGAGAGGAGGGGCTTTAGTAAAAGCAGAACCTGGGCAACTTTTCAGCCAAAAGAATGAGTAGGAAGAATGTAGACATAATAAGTCACAAAATATCAGTGAAAAGAAGATAGGTGCCAGCATATCAGTCTTTTTTTCAACCGTCTTAAAAAATACAGACTGAATAGAGGTGTTTTGTCTTCAAAATCAGATTTATGCCTGTAATATCAGAGGTCAAAAGAAGCATCGCTTGCTTTATAAAATATCTCCATATCTACTCCTGCACAATATGATTTCCTTTAATGGAAGGAAGGAAGGAAGGAAGGAAGGGAGGAAGGGAGGGAGGGAGGGAGGAAGAGGGAAAGAGAGAAAGGAAAATAGGAAGAAGCAAGACTGTGTGTGTGTGTGTGTGTGTGTGCGTGCACACGCATGTGTGTGAATGAGAGAGAGACACAGAGAACTACTCTGTGCTATGTGTCAAGCACTGGGCTAGTTATATCCTGTATCACTACTCTTCATAATCTTCACAACAACCCTGTTACTTAGCTATCTTTACCTCCAATTTAGAAATGAGTAAACTTCAGCCAAATGAGGACAAGTACAGGTGACATTCAGGGACACTGCATGACTTACATAGCTGTGTTGACAACATTTAATTGGGAACTAGACCAAAATGATTTTAGGACCAAATTAGGGGGCAATGCACTTGGCAGCTACTGGAGAAGACTTAAATAAAAGGGTCACTATAGTGTCACTAGTAATGTACTGAAATCAACAAAATGACATTTGCCCAAACTCATCACAGGGAGTGAACACTGTGTGGTTTAATAAGAGTTGACATTCATTTAGGGAGTTCACATTAGGTGCCAGATTCTCTTCTAAGAGTTTTATATGCAATACTCATTGGATACTGAAAACAGTTCTATGATGGATTTATTATTATTATATTATTATTATTATTGTTATTATTATTACTATCCTCATTTTATGTTTCAGTAAAATGAGGCTGAGAGCAAAGTGTTCGGACTAAAGTCTCACAGAGAGCAAGAGGTCGTGCCCTGTTTTGAACTGTCTGGCCTTTCTCCAGAGCCTGTGCCCTACAACATGCCATGTAAGGTCGAAGGGATACTTTTGGCAGCTATTTAGGCAGCGGGGGATGAGGACCAACAAGGGACATGTTTCCATAACAACGAGTGATGTTTAACTTCTAAGCGGGGTGGATGCATTTAACTGCAGAGTTTTGGCTACTGGCAGGGACAGTCAAGTTCAGAAGCACAGCGGACTGCTTGCGACAAGAGAAGTCTGCTCACCTCGCAGCAGTAGTGACTTCCCTTTCCCAGACATGTCACCTCCCCTGCCTCTCCTCCCCACTCCCAGTCCTCCTCCTTTCCTCCAAATAAAACACCAAAAGAACATTTAGAGAATACCAAGAATATCAGATGATTAGCCCATCCAGAGTTCTAACATCCTTACCTGGTTTAAAAATTACAATATGTGTTGATTTGGATAAAACTTCTAAGAATTTCATCAAGACATAGTATGTAGACCATATAGAATTATTTAACTTGAACTGCATGTTATCTATATTTCAGAAAATTCCTAGAATAATAAAATGTTAAAACTTTTCAGTGTAACAAAATTATTTTTTCAGTGTAACAAAATTATGTTGCCAAAATTCCTCATTTACAGATGTCTACTCCACAACAGACAGCTCTTACAAGTTTTTTGCATGGAAAACTGAAGGGAACTGTGGGGCATGACCTCAAGGGCCTTGACCCCCATACTTCCAGCAGGAGCCTGAGTCCAGATTCCCTAGGAGTTAGCCCACAGCTTCTTCCTCTGAACACACTAACTCTGAAATTATAGCCTTAAGTGATATAAGTGATATCTCTACACTCCTTTAGTCAATTTTTCTCCAGTTTGGACAGAAAGTTAACCTTTCTCTTATGTCATTCTTATCACTCAACAGCACGAGGTACAGACGTGGACCTTCTTTATCCTTCCCCCGCTACCATGCCAGCTGTCCCTGTGGAAACGCTGCCCCTTCTCCTCTCAGATATGAACTCTGCTTTTTTTTTTTTTTTAATTTACTTTATTGGAGTATAGTTGGTTTACAATGTTGGGTTAGTTTCTAACACATTTTGCACAGCAAAATGATTCAACTATACATATGAACACACATATATATATATATATGTATTCTTTTTCATATTCTTTTCTATTATGGTTTATTACAGGAGACTAAAGATAGTTCCCAGTGTTATACAGTAAGACCTTGCTGTTTATCCATTTTATACATAATAGTTTGCATCTGCTAATCCCAAACTCCCAATCCATCCCTCCCCCACCACCCCCTTGGCAACCAGGAGTCTGTTCTCTATGTCTGTGAGTGTGTTTCTGTTTCATGGATAAGTTCATTTATGTGTTATTTCAGATTCCATGAACTCTGCTCTCTTTACTGAAACATCTCCTTGCTGGAGAAGTCCCTATAAATTCTTGACAGAAGTTCTTTCCTCAGGATCTTTCAGGGATAACATCCAAATAATTTTCAGCCCCAGCACGATCACCGATCCATCTTTTCAACAATTTAAGCAAGTATATCTACATCTTTTGTACATGTCTATATTAAGTGATTTGCTCTCTTGCCTAATGCCTCTGAAACTGGACCCTTGTCTATTTGTCCAAAGTCAAGTGCTCTCTTGTTAGTGGATAATCTAAAAATAGTTATTAATTAAAATATGAGTGGCTATCATATAAAAATCTTATCATTTTACCTAGTACCTCATATTACTAATATATTCACCATTGGTCTTTTTAAATCAAAGGAAACAAAACTTCTCAATGTTCGGTTCAAGTTTTCATAAAAAAATATTGGTTCAAATGAGGAAAAAAATATCCTGAATGATGCTTCTTTATACTTGACTGCTGTTGAAAGTGAAGCAATAAACAAACAAGTCAACTCTGTGTTCTTCGGTTTGGTTCATTAAATTTTTTTATGTATCTGGAAAAGACATTTCTAAGTTTTTTTGTAAACTAAAATTGGATTTTATTACTGTCTTCATTCATTTCTTTGGACTTTCTCCAATTCCTTATGCTCTAATATCATATAAGTCTTTGAAACCATTAAATTTTTGAAATATGTAATACCAAGTATTAAATACAGTTAAAATATTTCTCCTTTATAACTCATTCTAATGTGACTTTATTTTCACCAAATCTCCTTAGTGGTAATTGTTTTTGAGCATTCTCACTTTTGCTTGCTACTCTTTTTTGTATGGTTCCCATTCCATTTTATCCAGTTTCATCTTTCCTTTAGCCTAAATTTGATTACTCAGACTTAGTTTTAACTTCTTAATCATCTTATTTGCCCATTTATATTTGGATAAATTTGCATTGTCTCAAGTTGAATAGATAGAATACTATCTTTTTAATCATATCCTTTGGATAGGTCCAAATACCTAATGGTTACTAAAAAAAAAAAATTAAGAAGACTAAAATATATACAATTAAATCAACCTTGAATTTCCTAGAGTATGAAGTGAGTTATTTATGCCTATATAAATAGTTTACCTAACTTCAACATATTTTAATAAATGTTGTTAACAAATTATACATGAAAGATGTAGTAATCCTAGACCTAAAGAAACAGTCTCTTTGAGATCATAGCCACATAAAAGGTACTAAAACTATAACAAATTACCTTGCAGACATAGGAACACAATAACATAGTTTATTGGATGTGAGCATGATGTAGGGGAATTGCTGTACCATATTCCCTGGAGGTGTTTTATTTATGAAAATCATGTGTTCAGTAGTTCACAACTCTGTTTCAGAAACACCATCTCCACTGTGTCCTGAGATGGAGAGACACTTATGAATTTACAAGGCATAATGATGAGAAAGTAAAACATCCTTAAAGTCATAAGAATTTCCATAATTATGAAAATTATGTATAGAATTTCACTGTAACAAAACTTACAAAATAGGAAATATACTCTTATCTATCTATCTATGTATCTATCATCTATCTACCTATCTGTATCTATCTATCTATCTATCTATCTATCTATCTATCTATCTATCTATCCATCTATCTATGCTTTCTATCTCTCTGTCCACATACCCACCTACCTATCTTAAAAACCAGAGAGTTGTGAGTTGTAAAGCTACCTAGCAAAACAGTGTCTGGGGGTGCTTAGAGGATGTCATACTCTAAAGGCCAGAATGTAGCTGAAGAAGATGCTTTATAAAGCAGAGAAAATGCAGGCAATGGTGGTGCCAACCAAGTGGTACCTGAAGCAGAGGAAGGCAAAATGTAGCAATGCTCCATGGAGAAATAAAGTGCTAAAAGTCCTGTTGCACCACCTGTGGATTTCTTAGGACACTGCCTTTCTCTTTTTTCTGGCTGATTCTATCTCAGTCAGCTCCTTCCATCAAACTTGTCCAACTCTCTTCTCTTTAGTCTCTGAATTCAAGCATCTGGTCTTGTCTATCTAGTCTATTGTTTTTCCTTCTTGCTGTCTTTTGCCTATATAAAACTATACTTTATTGTGTACATGTATAGTGGAGTATAAGTAGGAGGTTAGTTACCTCAAATTCTTATTGGTATTAAGCAAGGAATAAAAACATGATGCCAAAAAAGGCTGAACCAGGGGATTTATCACTTTACTGTATGATGCCTTGCATTTTCTGCTTTAATGAGTATACATTATTATGGTTAGGACCAAATATTACAATTTCAATCACTACCCCTAGAGTCCACCAATATTAGTTTCATAATGTAAGCAAAGTAAGTCATGAGATACTTCAATTAAAAACTGTACACTAATTATAAAAATTGAATGGAATCATATAAATGATTATTAAGTGCTTACTTTGTGCCAAAACACTATTTAGGATTTTACTTCAGTTTGAATTGCTGGGCTTATTGTTCTTATTTTAAAAAATATACTTCTGTTACTTTATTTAATCTTAAAACAGCTATCTGAGGAAGGAGTTGTTATCTCATTTTACAGATAAGGGAGCTGAAGTTCAGGTGTCAAGTTCATAAAGCTGGCAAGAAGTAGAGTCGGAATTTGAATCCAAGTTTGAACTGTAAAAAACCATGTCCAATCCATGACACCGCTATCTTATATATTGAACAAATAAATGTCAGACAATAAAAGCAAATTCAGAAAACAGTAGAGAACAGGGAACACTATCTAGGATTTTATTTCAGTTTGAATTGCTGTGGTTACTGCCATTATTTTGGAAAGTATACCTGATTTTAATGTGTAAGACAATGGGAGAATAAGGTTGATATACAGAATTTCGATATAGAATGCATGCTGATAGTCACCCATCTTAGTATTCCAAATAAAGGATGCTAGAGATTCATATATAAGTATTCTAAAGATATTTACGTAATGGTAGAGTAGGAGCCTAATCAATGCATATGATATATTTTTATTAACCTAAGGTCTAATGTAGACTTGGAGTATGTTCTTCATGGAAATGAATCAGGTAATTTAGAATGGCCCAGGGAAAGTTTTCAATTAAAAATAGATAAAATTAGGTCAAAAAGTTAAATACACATACACACACACAAAATATTAAAAATATTGAGCTAGATGTTACAATGTTTTCTTTCTTTTCTTTTTTTTTTTACAATGTTTCTTTATTGTTTAAACTACAATATTTTAAATGGGCAAAGGCCAATACTAGATGTGTGAATATTTATGGACTTTTGAAACATACTAGCTAAAAATAAATTTATATTTATGGATCATATTCAGCATATTTTGGTTTCCAATGATACTATCAAAATTGTTACACCAAAATGTCTAATCATTTCCAATGTAAAATGTGCATAAAATATCTTAAGTATATATTAATAGAATTCATTTCAGCCTGTCTACAAAGTAGTATACACAGCAGTCCTGTTCTCTTAATTCCTTTCCTGTTCATATTTAGTTACAATTATCACATTGATGAGCGAATTCAGCCTGCTGAGTTGAATGGATTGAATTTTCAGGTATAATTTAGTGTTACATTGCAGAACGGTATTTTAGGAATCCAGTTCCAATCCTAATTTTGTGTGTATTTGTGTTTGCTAAGGGGCTCAGGACCACCTGGATAGTCTTTGACCTCACATTTATGTTCAATGACAACTATTTGAATAAAGTCTGCATCTGCCATTACCAGCACAGCAGTATGTGAACAGTAAATATGTAAATGAAATTCACAATTCTCTTCCAGTCATAAAAACTATTTTTAGATGTTTTCTTAAATGGCTTTAGATATAGAAACAGGAGCTATAGGTGGGGAAAAAAAGTCTCAACTTTTATTTTCCAAACTGTCTCCTTCAGTTCGGTGAACACTAAATCTCATGTTATCTTTAAATTATGCCTTGAAAAGCTTTAGAAATCCTGCCAGGATTGCACAATACTTAAGTAAGTCATTAAGGGGTGGGTCACAAAACATGAACACAAATACAGCATATGAAGAGGTGATTATTCGATTTTAAAAACCTTTGGTTCCTAACTTCTAAGACTGCCTAGACAAATGATTGTAAGAAAATAGTATAACAGAGAAATAAGGGGGATTTCAGCTTGTAACTATCTGATCTTGATTCAATAAGAAAAAAAATCTGTGTTTTGCTTTTGCTATTTTCTGGGGGAGTTGATGGTACAAGTTTCCAATAGCATAACTGCCCATGTTCCCACCCTGATCAGATTAACCTGATTCTTTATTATTATAAAATTTAGGACTCCAGCTATTATCCTTCATTGAACTTAAATTAATTTAACCTTTTTTCTTTCATATACCTAATACATATACTTGGTGCACTCAAACTGTGCCCTTCGAAGCTCTGAGCAAAAACAGATGTGATTGTTCATGAAGCTTTTACTTTAGTGGGGAAATACAGACATTAATTGAGTGATAATATGAAAAATATATTCTATAAGTTCAAAAATATGTGCTCTGAAAGTAGATGTGTGGTCTGTCCTATGAGAATGTATAAAAAACCAGTCCTTGACAGTAATTAGGTCCACTCTTCTCTGAGGCTATATGGATGAGTGCCATGGTAGGAGTGAAAGAACAGTCACAGGTGATCATAAAGTATTAGTGAGAAAATTACTGAGATGAGTAGAAAGCTTATAAGAAATATATATGCTGATAAATGAAGTGAATGACAGTATATCAACAAATAATGTTGATAGAAGTTATTATGTTAAGTTTGTTTCCAATTTGCAATCATATTTCAAACAATTGTTCATTACTCAAATTAAGACAATAGGGCTTCCCTGGTGGCGCAGTGGTTGAGAGTCCGCCTGCCGATGCAGGGGACACGGGTTCGTTCCCTGGTCCGGGAAGATCCCACATGCCGTGGAGCGGCTGAGCCCGTGAGCCATGGCCGCTGAGCCTGCACGTCCGGAGCCTGTGCTCCGCAACGGGAGAGGCCACAACAGTGAGAGGCCCGCGTACCGCAAAAAAAAAAAAAAAAAAAAAAGACAATAGTAGTTAATAGAATTCTATGCCTCATCACTCCATCCTACAAAAACTGGTTAAATGTATACTTGATATAGAGGTTAGAGGAAGATAAATACCCATGATCTTAATCTTGAAATTTTATTTACTAATATATATTGTATGAATTGAAAGGTTTCTATAATGAATGTTTTAATGAAAATACCAGTGAAAATACGTGTCTATATCAAAGAGGATAAATGTATCCAGAACCCTCACACTCTAAATGCTGCTTTTAGTTTTGCAAAAGTGGCAGTGAGTGGTGTTAGAAAGTTGTGTAATAAGTCGATAAGTATCTGACAAGAGCTTATTCAATGCAGATCATTGGACAAGATATCTTGAGAAATTTCAGTGGAAGTAGAAGAAATAATATCTGTCCTAGAGGACATCATAGAAACGTAAACCAAGATACATGTATGTGAGTTGGTGACCATGACATAAATGGTTTAGTGACAGCCACCCAAATACACTATAACAGATGAAATAAATAAACTGCTGAAAATTATGTACAAAGACCTGACACATTAGTGAGAAACAGTGATGAATAAACATGACTTCAGAAAACGGTAATAAGAAAATATTTATAAAACGAATACCAAATTAAGGTATTTCTGGTTAATCCTCATTCTACTTGATATTAATCAATATCTGACAATGTTAATTATTAGCTTTTTTCTTGAAAACTCCATTTCTTGGCTTATATGCCATTGTTGTTTCTTGTTTTCCTTACCAGTATGAAATTTATATTTATTAATCCAACTATGCAAAACTAGAGATTCAAATTCTATATCTGCTAAACATGTTTTAAAACTCAAGATTCTGAGCCAGACTGGCTTGGTTTATTTGAATACCTGTTCTGCTACTCACCAGCTTTGTGATCTTGGGCAAGTTGCTCTGCATATACATACCACTGTTTCCTCATCTGTAAAAGTTTCCTCATCTATAGCATCCTCACATTGTTATTTATAATTAATATAATTATTATAAGAATTAAATGATTTGATATATAAAAAATGTTTAGAACAGTGACCAGAATAATAGGTATTATTACTAAACATATTCATGTAGATTTTCAAAAGTCATATCAAATTCAACATGGTGCAAAAAACCATGCTTCTCTTCCGTTGTTTTTGGCCAGGTTACAACATACCATAAAACCACAAAACTGTAATCTACTATGTCTGCTCATTTGCTACTATGTCCCTAGCAGCCCACCCAGTGTCTGAGATATACTACTTGCTCCACTAATATTTATTTATAAATTTAATTAGTGTATTGATTTTCTATTTTTTTCTGTAAAAATTACCACAAATTTAGTGACTTTAAAATAGCACAATTTTTTTTTCTCATAATTTGGGAAGTCAGAAGTTGAAAATAAGGTGTTAGCTGGGTTACATTCTTTCTGAAGAAGTCAGATAATCTGTTTGCTTTTTCCAACTTCTAAAGGTTGATTGTCTTCCTTGGCTCATGGCTCCTTCTTCCATCTTAAAAGTTCATCATTCCAACCACTGGTTCCATCACCGTATCTCCTTCTTCTTACTTTGACCCTCCTGCCTTTCTCTTATAAGAATTCTTGTGTTTACATTAGCCCACCCAGATAAGCCCAATCAATATTTTAAGATCCTTAATTTAATCATATCTGTCAAATCCCTTTTATCATATAAGGTAACATAAACACAAGTCCTGGGGATTGGGATGTGGACATATTAGGAAAGTTGTTATTCTTTCCACTACAGTCTGCCTCTAGCTCCCAAAGGGTTCTGTCTATCCCCATCCATTATGTTTCAAGGCCTGGGAATAATCCTATGTGGTCTTGGTTCCTACCTCCAGGGCCATAGCTTTGCCCTCTAGGCCCTTGGTTCTATCCTCTGGGCCTGAAGTTCCACCCTCAGAGACATCCTTATTTTCTCTTGAGGGTAGTACATATTTGCAGTGGTGAAGTTTTATCATACTGTTTTCTTTCTATAGAATTTTGGGAGTCAAGTAGGCTTTGTTTATGTTGTCCTTTCTTTGTCCCTTCAGTTCAAGCATTTGCACTTGTATAACTACCTCAAGAACCTTGTGGATCGCCCATGTATGGCATGGGGCATGACTCCATTGGACAAGAAGATCATCCACAATTCTCTTGTGGATAATCGCATTTCTATTTCTAGATTCTTCTGAGATAACTGAGAGGATCCATGAGACACATGCTTATTATCTCTTCAAAGAATTCTCTGTGTGACTGAACACACAGTTTATCCTTATACTTTCAAAACATTAGCAAAAGGTTGTCCAGCCACACACTTTGCAATACCTCCAGAGCATGCTTTCCTGACTGTGAATTTTATTATTATTTATTTTAACATCTTTTGCAGTCTGGATAGTCTGGGAATTTCCCTTTTAGCTTAACAGTTCTTTCCTGAACTTACCTCTTTCTTCTTGCATTTTACTATAAACAGCAAGAAGAAATCAGATCATACCTTCAACCTACTGCTTGGAAATTTCCTCAGCTAAATATCTAAGTTCATCACTTAACCATATGGTTATATGTACACATAACAGTTCATCTTCTTTCCACGAAACTGTAGAACATAACTCAGCTAAGTTTTATACCATTATATAACAAGGACCCACTTTCCTCTAGTTTTCAATAACATATTCCTCATTTCATTTTGAATCCTCACCAGCATTCCTCAACTCAGATTTAATGTCCTTTTGTCTACTAACATTCATCTTATTATGAGTTAAGTGTTTTCTAAGACAATATAGATTTTCTCTATCATGCTACTCACTTCCTTTTGAGTTCTGCCTAGCAGCAACTTTAACATCCATATCTCTACCAACGATTTGTTAAAAGCAGTCTAGGATTTTTATCATGCTCAAAATTCCTCCAGCCTGTAGCCATTACATTACCTAATTTTAAAGCCACTTCCAGGTTTTTAGATACTTGTTACAGCTACACCCGACTTCTAGGTACCAAAATCTTTATTAGTTTTACTTTGCTGCTGTAGCATATTATCATAATGATAGTGGCTTAAAACAACAAAAATTTGTTCTCTTAAGTCTGGAGGTCAAAAAATTAAAATAAATTGTAGGCAGTGTTGCATTCCATCTAGATGTTTCAGAGTAGAATCTGGAGGATCCATTTCCTTGTCATTTCCAGTTTCTAGAGGCTGCTGGCATTTCTTGATTTGTGGCCTCTTCCTCTATCTTCAAAGTGAATTACTTCAAGAGCTGGTCCATTGTCATATCTCATTTTACTCACTTTGATCCTGCTGTGGGTCTTATAAGGGCCCTTGTGATTACATGGCTAATCGAGATAATCCAGGATAATCTCTTCCTATCTCAAGATCTTTAATTTAACGGCATCTGCCAAGTCTTATTTGCCATGTAAGTTAACATATTCACAGGTTTTGGGGATTAGGACATAGACATTTTAATAAGAATATTATTCTGTCTACCACATTGAGTGAGTGATACATCATACTCAAGCTTTTTTTTTGACTGGTCATATTCTAGGGCTCCTCTCATAACTAGTCCTATTATTACTAATTTACCAACATATCCCTCTTATGTAAGTTTCTTTTCTCCATTCCTACTATCACCACCTTTTTCTGCTCAAATTTCTCCACTAGTAATGTAGAGGTCTCTTAGCTCCAATCTTTCGACTGGCCAGTCCAGTTTTCATATTGCTATCAGAATGTTCTTTCTCATCCCCTCAGATTTTGATACCTCATTTAAGTAGCTTTCAAATAACTAGAGAAAAACGTCTAAAATTCTTGGTATGGCATTTTTGATCTTCCATAATCAGGACTTAACTTTTCCTCTTTCATATTCTTAGCTTCACCCACCTTTCATAATACAGGAAAAGCACCTAGATTTAGATTGTTCCATAAACCTAACTGGCCATTGATAATATTTTCACTATGCTTATTTTTTGAAAAGCCTTCCGTTCTACCTTAGTTAATTCAAAGAAAACATCTGTTTTGAAACTTTCTCCAAATACCATCATTTGGGTTTTTGCTTTTCCTTCTTTTATGCCAACATAATTAGTTATTTACAATATTGACCACTATAACAGACTATAGTGGGATTTTTTTATAACTAAGTGTAAATATTTCTGTCTGCTTCTCCCAAATGCCCAGACTAATACTTCTGTATTTAATATTCATGTGAGTAAAATTTATATTGAAACATAACCTACACACAGAGAAGTGAACAGAGAATGCATGTGGAGTTTAGTACATTTTACAAAGGGAACGGACTGTGTAATCAGCATCCAGATCAAGAAATTGTCCCTGTTCTGTCTCTTCCCAGTGACTTCTTCCCAAAGTTAACCACCATACCAACTAATAACACCATAGTTATTTGTATGTGTTTTAAGCTTTATATAAATAAAATCATGCCCTGTAGAGACTTGTATTTGGCTTCTTGTGACCAAAATTTTGTTTGGGATATTTAAACATGTTGGTGGGTGCCATGTAATCTGTTCATTTCCATCTCTATTGTAGTATTTGGTTGTATCAATATGGTACATTTTTTTTTGTCCATTCTACTGTTGAACTTTTGAGTGGTTTCAGTTTGGGGCTTTTAGAATTAACACTATTATGAATATATTTGAACAAGTCTTTTGGTAAACATATATATTTGATTTTAAGGGGTATATATTTCTATTTCAGAGTAGAATTACTAGTTCACAAGGTAATGTATGATCAGATGTAATAGATATGCCCAAGACCTTGCTTTAATTATTGTAGATTTATAATGTTTTCCAAAGTGTTTATATCAATTTACATTCCCATCAGCAATTCATGGCAGTTCTAGATGTTCCGCATCCTTGGCAACATTTGTCAGTATATTTATTTGAATCAGTTTGGTAGCTGTGTACTGGGAGATCACAGTTTTAATTTGCATTTTTCTGGTGATTAATGAGTTGAAAACCATTGTGTTTTGTTCATTTGTATATCCTCTTTTCTAAAGTGTAATTTCAACTTTATCTCCATTTCTCTGTTGAGTTTTCAGTGTTTTTTTTTTCTTTAATTTGATTTGTAGGAATTCTTAACAAATTCTGGACAGGAGTCCTTTGTCATATATATATATATACATAGAGAGAGAGAGGGAGAGAGAACATGCAAAAGAAGCAATGCTCAAATCAATGGAGTGAGAAAATATAGTCTAAGTTTTCTCATGTGCATGGATGCAAAAATCTAAACCACAGCAAAGTATTAGCAAATTATATGTAGTGATCCACAGAAAGGATAACATATCATGATCATATTGGGTTTATTCTATAAATGAAGGTTGGATATAATATTTAATAAATGAGAAAAAATCATATGCATCAGTAGTAAAAATATATATCTCTCAAATACCTTCTTCTGCACTGTGGCTTTCTTTTCACTCTCCAAATGATGCAGTTAATAAACATGAGTTCTTACTTTTAATAAAATCCAAATTTTCCTGCTGTAGTTATTATTTTCTGTTACCTTTAAGAAAGCTTTGTGCTCTCCAAGATAATGAAAATATGCTCTTATGATTACTCCTAGAAGTTTTATTATTTTCACCTTTTGATCTCCAATATAATTGAAATTTATTTCTTGTATGGTGTGAGGTAAGGGGTCAAGATTAAAGCTCTTTTTTTTTAATGGAGATCGAATTTATGGCACATAATTTAAACAGACTATTATTTTCCTACTGAACTGTAGTGTCACTTTTGTTATGAACCAATTGACCACATATATATAACTCGATTTCTGGATTCCATATTCAGTTCCTTCAGTTTGTTGATTTATCCTTGCACCACACACATTGTCTTACTTATTGTAACTTTATAATGAACCTTGATATCTAGTGGTGTACACCTACCACTTTTTTGTTTGTTTCAAGAGTGTTTGTATATTCTTAGTCCTTCTTATTTCCATATTGAATTTTAAAATAAGACTGTCAGTTTTTATTAAAAAAACATTATTGGGGTTTTGATTAGGATTGCATTTAATCTATAGATTAATTTGGACAGAAATTGTATCTTAATAGTAGGGATTCAAATTCATGAACAGGCTTTGCAGGTTTTAGTGTAGAGATTTTCCACATCTTCAATTAGATTTATTCTGAAATATTGGAAGTATTAAAAACAATTTTAAATAATGTGCCTTTAAAATTTCACTTTCTATATGTTTGTTGCCTTTGATGGTATAGATAAAAAAATTTGACTTTGTATATTTGACTTTCTGGAATTGCTAAACTAATTCTAATTGATTACAACAGTCTACCATTATATTGTTTTATATTTTGTATAGCTCAATCAAGTTATCTCTAAATAAGGACAGTTTTTATTCTTTCCTATAACGGCTATGATATCCAGTGTAATGTTAAATATGAGTGGTTAGAGTGGGCATTCTTTTGTCACTCTTGATTTCAGGGCAAAGAGTTTCAATAATTTACCACCAAGTACGCTTTTGCTTTTTTTGCATATATTTTTATTTTCAGAAACTCCCTGTCCCATTAAAGACATTCCCTTTTATTTCCAAGAGTTTTTTAAAATCACTATTAGATGTTGAATTTGGTCAAATCTTTTTCTGCATCTACTGATGTATATGATTTTTTCTCATTTATTTTGAAATATTTTGATTGATTTGAAAATGTTACACCAGACTTGCATTTCTAGAATAAACCCAAAGTGATCATGATATGTTATATTTTCTATGGATTACTGCATTCGATTTACTAATATTTTGCTCTTGTTTAGATTTTTGCATCTATGCATATGAGAAAATTCAGACTATATTTTCCCACTCTACTGAGTCTAGCATCACTTCTTTTGCATGTGCTTTGTTTCTGTGAGGATATCCCATCTCTGCCATTCTCCCAGGAGAGATAGAGCCACTGTCATGTGTGGTTCACATAACACCTGGGGCATCCTTCTGTTATAGGCCTCACCATTGTCACCCTAGACTCTGCGGGGGAAATAGAATGCCAGTAGTTGTAGCTTAGGAGGTGTACCATTAACCTTTCTTAAATGCAATGGTGATTAATTCCTTAGGTATACAATAGGATAATAACTTGGAGGTTTTACTATCCATTTTTGTATCTTATTGTACTTCTTCTCAATTCACTTTCACTTCAACAACTTAGTGATGAAAATAAACTGTTCTTATAAAAATGTACAATTTAATTTGTCTCCAGCAAAGAGATTCAGAAAGCTAAAACATAATCTATACTTTCAACTAGCCACAGAGGCCTAGAATGTCCCAGATTCTATCTCAAGAGAGATGTGTAGAGAAAGATAACCCTCCTTGTAATCCAGAATGCCATAATTTATATATGACAGAAACCAAAGTCCCTTTGACTTTCCTTCAGTAGCAGTTCATCACAAGCACATTTATCATTTCTAGATCTTTTACAAAATTATACTGACAAACAGACAAACAATACAAAATGTTTGTACTGCAATAAAACTGAAGAAATTAATTTTAACTTTTAGGCTTAATAAATACCAGCCACATGAAAATTCTTCAAACAGTGCTTTAACTTGCCTGTAAAAATGTTATGACTGTAAAATGTCTACAGATGCTAGATTTCTTTTCCTATTAACCTCAGAAATCACTTTTACAAGGAAAAAATTTGGCAATCACACTATTCTAAAGTGGTTATGTCATTTTTTCCCTGTAGATTCACATTTGTGTGAGTTAATTTCACAGATAAATTTATAGAAATATATGAAATAACAGATGCTACGTTCAAAAACTGGGTGATCACGATCCAGCTCTTTAGACTTCATCATCCACTTCTCTTCACTTTCCTGTCTTAATTATTTAACATTTGGCTGTAGAAGTGAAAGACTGATTCTCTCTTTTATATTATTTGTATATGATAATGAAATATAACTTTTTAAGGTGTAAGTTCTCCTTAATCTTTTACATTAGTAATTTCTTTTTTTATTTGAATTTTATTTTATTTATTTTTTTATGCAGCAGGTTCTTATTAGTAATCTATTTTATACATATTAGTGTATGTATGTCAATCCCAATCTCACAGTTCATCCCACCACCATCTCCTCCCCACTTTCCCCCCACCTTGCTGTCCATACATTTGTTGTCCACAGCTGTGTCTCTATTTATGCTTTGCAAACCAGTTCACCTGTACCATTTTCTAGATTGTACATATATGTGCTAATATATGATATTTGTTTTTCTCTTTCTGACTTAATTCACTCTGTAAGACAGATTCTAGGCCCATCCATGTCTCTACAAATGACCAAATTTTGTTCCCGTTTATGGCTGAGTAATATTCCATTGTATGTGTGTGCCACATCTTCTTTATCCATTCATCTGTCAATGGGCATGTAGGTTGCTTCCATGTCCTGGTTACTGTAAATAGTGTTGCTATGAACATTGGGGTGCATGTGTCTTTTCGAATTATGGTTTTCTCCGGGTATGTGCCCAGTAGTGGGATTACTGGGTCATATGGTAGTTATACTTTTAGTTTTTTTAGGAACCTCCATACTATTTTCCATAGTGGCAGCATCAGTTTACATTCCCACCTACAGTGTAAGAGGGTTCCCTTTTCTCCACACCCTCGCCAGCATTTGTTGTTTGTAGATTTTCTGATGATGCCCATTTTAACTGGTGTGAGATGATACCTCACTGTAGTTTTGATTTGCATTTCTCTAATAATTAGTGATGTTGAACATCTTTTAATGTGCTTCTTGACCATCTGTATGTCTTCTTTGGATAAATGTCTATTTAGGTCTTCTGCCCATTTTTTTGATTGGGTTGTTTGTTTTTTTAAAATATTGAGCTGCATGAGTTGTTTACATATTTTGGAGTTTAATCCTTTGTCCATTGATTTGTTTGCAAATATTTTCTCCCATTCTGAGAGTTGTCTTTTTGTCTTGTTTATAGTTTCCTTTACTGTACAAAAGGTTTTAAGTTTCATTAGGTCCCATTTGTTTATTTTTGTTTTTATTTCCATTACTCTAGGAGGTGGCTTAAAAAAGATCTTGCTGTGATTTATGTCAAAGAGTGTTCTTCCTATGTTTTCCTCTAAGAGTTTTATATTGTCCAGTTTTACATTTAGATCTTTAATCCATTTTGAGTATTTTTTTGTGTGTGTATGGTGTTAGGGAGTGTTCTAATTTCATTCTTTTACATGTAGCTGTCCAGCTTTCCCAGCACCACTTATTGAAGGGACTGTCTTCTTTCCATTGTATATCCTTGCTTCCTTTGTCATAGATTAGTTGACCATAGGTGTGTGGGTTTATCTCTGGGCTTTTTGTCCTGTTCCAGTGATCTATATTTCTGTTTTTGTCCAGTACAATATTGTCTTGATTACTGTAGCTTTGTAGTATAGTCTGAAGTCAGGGAGTATGATCCCTCCAGCTCCACTTTTTGTCCCTCAAGATTGCTTTGGCTCTTCAGGGTCTTTTGTGACTCCATAGAAATTTTAAGATTTTTTTTGTCTAGTTCTGTAAAAAATGCCATTGGTAATTTGATAGGGGTTGCATTGAATCTGTAGATTGCTTTGGGTAGTATAGTCTTTTTCACATATTGATTCTTCCAATCCGAGAACATGGTATATCTTTCCTTCTGTTTGTGTCATCTTTGATTTCTTTCATCAGTCTCTTATAGTTTTCTGAATACAAGTCTTTTACCTCCTTAGGTTGTTTTATTCCTAGGTATTTTATTCTTTTTGTGCAATGGTGAATGGGATCATATCCTTAAGTTCTCTTTCTGATGTTTCGTTGTTAGTGTATGGTAATGCAAGAGATTTCTGTGCATTAATTTTGTATCCTGCAACTTTACCAAATTATTGATTAGCTCTAGTAGTTTTCTGGTGGCATCTGTAGGATACTCTATGTATAGTATCATGTCATCTGCAAACAGTGACAGTTTTACTTCTTCTCTTCCAATTTGTATTCTATTTATTTCTTTTTCTTCTCTGATTGCCATGGCTAGGACTTCCAAAACTATGTTGAATAATAGTGGCGAGAGTGGACATCCTTGTCTTGTTCTTGATCTTAGAGGAAATTATTTCAGTTTTTCACCAATGAGAATGATGTTTGCTGAGGGTTTGTCATATATTGCCTTTATTATGTTGAGGTAGGCTGCTTCTGTGCTAACTTTCCTGAGAATTTTTATCATAAATGGGTGTTGAATTTTGTCTAAATTTTTTTCTGCATCTATTGAGATGATCATATGATTTTATTCTTCAATTTGTTAATATGGTGTATCACATTGATTACTTTGCATATATTGAAGAATCTTTGCATCCCTGGGATAAATCTCACTTGACCATGGTCTATTGTCTTTTTACTGTGTTGTTGGATTCTGTTTGCTAGTATTTTGTTGAGGATTTTTGCATCTATATTCATCAGTGATATTGGTCTGTAATTTTCTTTTTTTGTAGTATTTTTGTCTGGTTTTGGTATCAGGGTGATGTTGGCCTCATACAAAAATTTTAGAGTATTCCTTCCTCTTCAATTTTTTGGAAGTGTTTGAGAAGGATGATTGTTAGTTCTTCTCTAAATATTTGATAGAATCCATCTGTGAAGCCATCTGGTCCTGGACTTTCATTTGTTGGAAGAATTTTAATCACAGTTTCAATTTCATTACTTGTGATCGCTGTGTTCATATTTTCTATTTCTTCCTGGTTCAATATTGGATGAGTATACTTTCTGAGAATTTATCCATTTCTTCCAGGTGGTCCATTTTATTGGCATACAGTTGCTTGTAGTAGTCTCTTATGATGCTTTGTATTTCTGTGGTGTCCATTGTAACTTCTCCTTTTTCATTTCTAATTTTATTGATTTGAGTCCTCTCCCTCTTTTTCTTGATGAGTCTGGCTAAAGGTTTATCAATCTTGTTTAACTTCTCAAAGAACCAGCTTTTAGTTTTATTGATCTTTGCTATTGTTTTCTTTGTTTCTTTTTCATTTATTTCTGCTCTGATTTTTATGATGTCTTTCCTTCTATTTCTTTGGGTTTTGTTTGTTCTTCTTTTCCTAGTTGCTTTAGGTAAGGTTAGATTGTTTATTTGAGATTTTTCTTGTTTCTTGAGTAGGGTTTTATTGCTATAAACTTCCCTCTAGAACTGCTTTTGCTGCATCCCACTGGTTTTGGATCATCATGTTTTCATTGTCATTTGCCTCTAGGAATTTTTTATATCCTCTTTGATTTCTTTATTGATCTCTTAGTTATTTAGTAATGTATTGTTTAGTCTCTATGTGTTTTTTTTTAATGTTTCTTCCTTGTAATTTATTTTTAGTCTCCTAGCTTTGTGGCCGGAAAAGATGCTTGACATGATTTCAATTTTCTTAAATTTACTGAGGTTAGATTTGTGGCCAAAATGTTTTCTATCCTGGAGAATGTTCTGTGTGTACTTGAGAAGAAAGTGTAATCTGCTCTTTTCAGATGGAACATCCTTTAAATATGAATTAAATCTATTTGGTCTATTGTGTCATTTACAGCTTGTTTTTACTTATTAATTTTATGTCTGGATGCTCTGTCCATTGGTGTAAGTGGGGTGTTCGAGTCTCCCTCTAATACTGTGTTGCTGTTGATTTCCTCTTTATAGCTGTTAGCATTTGACTTATGTATTGAAGTGCTCCTATGTTGGGTGCATATAGATTTATAATTGTTATATCTTCTTCTTGGATTGATCACTTGATCACTATGTAGTGTCCTTCCTTGTCTCTTTTTTAAATTATTATTTATTTATTTATTTTTATTTATTTATGGCTGTGTTGGGTCTTCGTTTCTGTGTGAGGGCATTCTCTAGTTGTGGCAAGTGGGGGCCACTCCTCATCGCGGTGCGCAGGCCTCTCACTATTGCGGCCTCTCCTGTTGCGGAGCACAGGCTCCAGACGCTCAGGCTCAGCAATTGTGGCTCACGGGGCCAGCTGCTCTGTGGCATGTGGGATCTTCCCAGACCAGGACTCGAACCCGTGTGCCCTGCATTGGCAGGCGGACTCTCAACCACTGCGCCACCAGGGAAGCCCCTTCCTTGTCTCTTGTAACATTCTTTGTTTTAAAATCTGTTTTATCTGATATGAATATTGCTACTCCAGCTTTCTTTTTATTTCTATTTGCATGGCATATTTTTCCATCCCCTCACTTTCAGTCTGTATGTATCCCTAGGTCTGAAGTGAATCTCTGTAGACAGCATATAGATGGGCCTTTTTTTCGTATCCATTCAGCAAGCCTG
The DNA here is from genome assembly GCF_964165515.1 of Mesoplodon bidens. Taxonomy (NCBI): domain Eukaryota; kingdom Metazoa; phylum Chordata; class Mammalia; order Artiodactyla; family Ziphiidae; genus Mesoplodon; species Mesoplodon bidens. The sequence goes on along the minus strand of NC_138173.1, from coordinate 27,975,337 downwards.
TGTCTTTTGGTTGGAGCAGTTAATCCATTCACATTTAAGGTAATCATTGATATGTATGTTCCTATTACCATTTGCTTAATTTTTTGGGTTTGTTTTTGTAAGTCATTTTCTTCTCTTGTGTTTCACACTTAGAGAAGTTCCTTTCGCATTTGTTGTAGGTCTGGTTTCATGGTGCTGAATTCTCGTAGGTTTTGCTTGTCTGTAAAGCTTTTGATTTCTCTGTCAAATCTGAATGAGATCCTTGCTGGGTCAACTAATCTTGGTTGTAGGTTCTTTCCTTTCATCACAGTAATATATTGTGCCACTCCCTTCTGGCTTGTAGAGTTTCTGCTGAGAAATCATCTGTTGACCTTATGGGAGTTCCCTTGTACATTATTGTTGTTTTTCCCTTTTTGCTTTTAATAATTTTTCTTTGTCTTTAATTTTTGTCCATTTGATTACTATGTGTGTTGGTGTATTTCTCCTTGTTTTTATCCTGCCTGGGACTCTCTGCACTTCCTGGACTTGGGTGACTATTTTCTCTCCCATGTTAGGGAAGTTTCTGAGTATAATCTATTCAAATATTTTCTTGGATCATTTCTCTCTCTCTCCTCCTTCTGGGACCTGATAATGCAAATGTTGGTGTGTTTAATGTTGTCCCAGAGGTCTCTTAGGTTGTCTTCATTTCTTTTCATTCTTTTTTCTTTATTCTATTCCACAGAAGTGATTTCCACCATTCTGTCTCCCTGGTCACTTATCATTTTTCTGTCTCAGTTATTCTGCTATTGATTCTTTCTAGTGTATTTTTAATTTCAGTTATTGTATTGTAATATTTGTTTGTTTGTTCTTTAAATCTTATAGGTGTTTTTTCATTCTCCTAGGTCTTTGTTAAACATTTTTGAGTCTTCTCAATCTCTACCTCCATTGTTCTTCTGAGGTCCTGGATCACTATCATTATTCTGAATTCTTTTTCTGGAAGGTTGCCTTTCTCCACTTCATTTAGTTGTTTTTCTGGCATTTTATCTTGTTCCTTCATCTGGTACATAGTCTTCTGCCTTTTCATTTTTTCTATCTTTCTGTGAATGTGTTTTTTGTTCCACTGGCTGCATAATTGTAGTTCTTCTTCCTCCTCACAAATTCCTTTTTGAAGGCAAATTTCTCTGGCACTAAATTCTTGAAAAGACCTCACAGACAGTTGAGGTGTAGGTCTGCCTCCTCAGTTCTTCGTGGCTGGCCAATTAGCTGTGCCTTCTCTGTTCTCAGTTTGTCAAGTCAGAGAGTCCAAGTATGATGGTAAATGTACAAAATAATCCATCTTGCTAACTCTGAAGCACTGCTAAACCCACAGGAAATGCTGGGCTGACCTGTACATTAGTAATTTATAAATTACTCTATTTTCATATTATCATTGGACACATCTTTGACTGTATTTGTTCATTGCCATTTTGTCACCTAACATTCTTAGATGACAAGATTCCAAGGTCTCATCCAAATAAATTTTACACAGATGAACATAGCATATTATTTAAATGATAAAGGGACATTTTATCCAGACTTGTTTTATATTACAAATATTCATTTGATATCTAGTGATATCACGTGACTGTTCCAAATAATAAAGGCATTTCCAATATGAAGTAGTAACCTATGGAGAAACTTAGATTGCAGTGTCCTCAAAAGGTTAGGCTCTAAAATAAATTTGATTGCTTATGTGGAAAAAACAAGGCCCATGTCTATCAGGAAATCAATTAACACAATCATTTGAGTGAATTAAATAGTATTGCTGTTCTTCATTGTAGTATTTCTTCCCATTCAGTGTACTTCCTTCATAAGTGTGAAAACATATCCATGATACTCAGCACAGGAGGGAGCACTGGACATTATGATGTATGAATTGAAATGAAATTGAATCATAGATGAAAAACCATATTACACAAAACACATCTTCTGTTCTATTAACTTGTAATAGACTAATTTAAATTAAACCCCTAGGATCAATATTCTCTGGCTGAAGTAAAAGTCCTAAATAACATTAATTTTAGCCTTTGAGTTTGTAATATTTCAGAGTACAGATAAAATGAAAGCATGATTATCCCTGGATTAGAACTCATAAATTTGCAATTTTAATCATTTCAAGTATGAAAATGATGTTTCCTTAATTTGGGATCTAGAAGGACTATTTGTAATATTTAACATCAAGGCAAATCCAATTCAGCTGTTAAAATGAAGGAATTGAAATGCATATGACGTTTGTCATGTTATCTGGTGAATTACACAAAAATAAAAGCACATATAAAATGAAGATTTTAGATATCAAATGAAGGCAAATCATCTTCCCCCAAATTGTAAGCAATAACAAATCAAGTGTTGGAAAAGGAGACAAATTAGAACAGTTACTATGAGGAAAATAATTTTCAAAAAAGAAAAAAATAATATGTATAATGGATTAATATAGGAAAATAAAACATTGGGAAATTTGCCAAAGTTGACGATCTTTTTCACATCAGGAACCCTGTATGCATGCTGTTCATTTTGCCTAGTTCTGTTTCCTCTTTTCTGTTGGTACACAATTTTTCATGTTTCAAGACTCAGTTCTCCTGTCACCACCTTTAGGGTGATTTTCCCATCTGCTCCAGGCACAATTACACTCAGTTCTGTTATAATGTTTGTTTTGAATTTCTTCCAGAACAGCTGATATAAGGGAATAACTTGAGGTTGCTTATGTGTGATTTCCCCAATGAAAAACAGGGAATGAATGCAAAAAATGGCATCAGTTGAACTTAAGCTGAGTAGAAATACACAAAATGCACCCATACATACCTCAGCCACACTACCTCAGTTCACTGCATGTGTCATGAGCCACATATGCTACAACCTTCCCTCTGATTTCAGCTCTCCATCTTTTCTCTACCTCACAATAATGCACAACTGCAACTCTTCCAATGGCAAACACAAACTTCAGATTTTAAGGTAAAAATACCCTATATATTGTATTATTTATGTACTTGTTAACTATTATCACATATAAAAGTGCTACATTTGTATTAGGTTCTTAACAATTTTAAAAATATGTCACTAATGAAATGTCTTAGTGTTGTGCTCCAAACTCCAACTTTCTCATTAGTTGTGTTTTTGTTTTGTTTTGTTTTTAACTTCACAGTTTTGAATAGTGTGGTGATTTTTAGAAAAGCGTATATTGTGTTATAGAAGAATTGGCTGTACTTCCATTAGTGGCTTCCTCTTCTGTGATCCAGTAGTACTTAGCATACTGAGTTGCATTTATTTGTATACTTATCTACTTCTTCCACCAGAATGTGCAAGTGACCTGAAGTGGGAAAGAATCGGGGACTTAAAGGAAGATATTCAGAGTCACTGTGGCTGAATTGTGCCTAGGAGGGTGGTGGGGTGAGGGGCTGCAGTGTAGAAAATGGGTGGGAGTTGGGCGATGTGCAGGGAGGAAACCAGGGTAAAGCCTAGTGCAGTAGCCTCACCTGGTGGCTTGGGGTTGATGGGTGACCGTGGAGATGGAAAAAAGTGGGTTGCTTTTCGTTCCACAGCTCCAATCAATCAATCACCAAAACCCATTGATTTCACCTCATAACTGCTCTTTGATTCCTTCTTTCCAGCTTATCACCTCTACCTCAAGGCTCATTATCCTGCCCTTTTATTACTACAACAGCTTTTTTCTCTCCTGTTATAAACTGAATGTTTGTGTCCTCCCTAAATTCCTCTGTTGAAATCTTAACCCCCAATGTGATATTATTTGTAGATGGGGCCTTTAGGAGGTAATTACAGTTAGATGAGGTCATGAAGTTGAGTCCTCATGATGGGATTAGTGTCCTTATAAAAGATACCATATAGCTTGCTCTCTCTCTCTCTCTCTCTCTATCTTACCATGTTCAAGCACAAAGAAGAGGTCGTGTGAGCACACAGTGACATAGTGACTACATAAAGGCAAGGGCAGAGGCCTCAGAATGGAACTTACCTTACCAGCAACTTGATCCTGGACTTACCAGCTTCCAAAAATGTGAAAAAATGAATTTCTATTGTTTAAGCCGCCCAGTCTATTGTAATGTGTTTCTGCAGCCCTAGGTAACACATCCGCATAAATATAAATTCTACTTTGACACGTATGTAACATATGTATATAAGTTATGCAGAACTTTTGAAACTCTTGATCAGCTTCTCAAAGCTATAGGATAAAGTTTAAATATCTTAACATATCACACCAGTTCTTTCATGATTTTAAGTCTACATAACTTCCCCCCAGCCTTAACTTTTGCCAGTCCCAACCTCCTCAATGTCAAAATCTCAGTAGCTCCCTAAACACATATAGTTTTCCCATCAGTGCTTTTGTTCACACAACTTCTCTGTTTAGAATGTCATTTGGCTGGATCTTTATGTGAAAGTCTTCTAATTATCCTTTAATATTCAGCTCAATCCTCAACTCCTCCAGAAAACAAAAACTTTACCAAAGCCTAATCTGTTTTTTCATAATTCCCATAACATATCTTTATCATTGCTTTAAACACATCTCCTTCAATATTTTTTTTATTATAAGTTCCTTGAGGGCAGTGGTCATTTTCCTTTTTCTAATTCCTTCTGTACTACCAGATATATACTGGTACTCCATAAATATTTACAGACTGAACAAACAGATGTGGCTAGCACAGAGACTCGGCAGAGTATCATGTATTCAATAAATGGCAGCTGTTACCATTATTTATTTTATGCACTAATGCTAAATCAGCATTAGCTTTCTTCAGTAAATGTGAAAATAAGAAAGAGACTCAAGAAATAACTTCATGTTGAAATAGAGTCAAATAATTTTTCTGACCTTTTGCGGCCTCCTTTTAAATTATTTATCACACATCTGTCGGTTGTATTTAAAAATGTTACACATTTTGCTGGGCAGAGGAGGTTCTTTGTATAGCAGGTAATCCATAAAGCTGACAATTCAGCCCTAGTAATCAGTTGTTGTCCATTCTCATACAGACAATGACAAAAAAGAAGTGAGAAAAGCAAGGTGCTCTTGTGTAACTTACAATATAGGTGGGATTCGAAATTTTGAACTAGTGATTTTTTTTTTCAGTTGGCTGGTAATTTGAGAGAAAAGTAATACCACTTGACCTCACTCTGAAACACACATTCTGAAAAATCTATAGATCCAGCAATCCAAAGAAGTTCAACCTCCTATAAATAGAAAAATAGAAAGTGGTTTTATTTTCCACTTGTGCTATATGTGTTTATTTCTTTAAAAAAATGCTATCTGAAGTGAGTAAAAGAAAAGTAGTTCAGGCTAATAATTTAGACTAGGAGTACATGCACTGAAGGTACATTGAAAATGTCATAAAAAAGTCATCTCATGTGGGAGCCAGTTTAGACATTGCTCTAAGAAGTTTTCCTTAAAAACTGCTTTAACTGAGAAAGTAGTTGAAGTAATTGCACCTTTCATTTCACAAAATATCAATAAATACTGCTGGTTTTAATCATTGTCCATTCAGAAGCAATCTTTATTCTTTTTTATTTCCAGGTTTATCACCAGTTTAAATTGTTAGATAGAATATGTTGTAGGTACACTTTTCTGATTCAGTAAGTCTCTGAAAAACATGTTTTGTTATGATTATTAAGAAATAGACAAATTATTCTTGATATAATAACATACTGTTTTTAATAGGTAATCTATTCTTATTCCTATTTACCATACGTTCCTTTATTTCTTTTTAAGGTTATAAGAATAACCTTGACCATGTTTTAACTGTTTATATCATCTCCAATCTGTATTTAGTACTGTCTGAAAATAGCTGAACCATGTTACTTATAATGCATTTTTCTAATGTAACAATTTTAACTATTTATTATCTTATTTAACAAGGACAAACCGAGATCAAATTTTATGTCATCCAGGACATTGACAGCTGGAAAAAACGCAAGTTAAGCCTTTAAGGTTTAACTCAAATGGCCCCACCTTGATGAAACTTTTCTGCTTCTTCTTTCCTTTAATTCCTCATTTATTCCCCCAAAGTGCAATAGTACAACAAATTTATCCACGTGTATGTAATCAACTCTAAGCAACTGAAAACATTTTGAGAGGATTACATATCTTCATTCATTCTTTTGTTTCCCATAAATGCTGAGCACAGAAGGTCCTCAATAATCATTTGGTTGGGCATAACTATGGCATAATTAGCTGAGTGGAATCCATAACCCTGTTCTAGGATTGGGTGGGGATCTTAAATGGTCATCTGCTCTTAAGCATAACACACTGAATCCATGGAGACAGATTCAGATATCTCATGGGCTCACTGTAAGATCTGTTTGCTGACCTGACTAAATGCTATTAGGGACACGGGATTTGGAAGCACACTGGGAACATTAGGACATGGTTTTGATTGCAATATCTTCCTAAAAAAATCCATAAGTAAAAATGTTATGTCTGTGATCAAGCTTTGTACATTTACATGCAAATCACAAACTAAAACCTATTTCTGCCATATGAACATTAACAAAATTGCACAGATTTTTTTTTTTTTTTTTTTTTTTTTCTTTTTGCGGTATGCGGGCCTCTCACTGCTGTGGCCTCTCCCGTTGCGGAGCACAGGCTCCGGATGCGCAGGCCCAGCGGCCATGGCCCACGGGCCCAGCCGCTCCGCGGCACATGGGATCCTCCCAGACCGGGGCACGAACCCGTATCCCCTGCATCGGCAGGCGGACTCTCAACCACTGCGCCACCAGGGAGGCCCAGATTTTTTGAAGAAAGGAATAAACTGCACTTTTAATATAATCATTGTACAAGAAATCCAAATTTAACATCCATATTTCTAAATCAGTGATTCCTTTACTTTGGGATTTCATGAGTCAGAAAATCTCCAAGGGGGAAAATATTCTTTCAAGTAAGGACATTAAAACACAGTATCTCCCATCACCATCATTTCATAAAGAAAAGATCATCCAGTGTCTATAAATTATGATGAAAAGACATACAGTGTAGTATCTATGGAAAATGGAGGGCTAGAAAAGACAGACTTTTTATAAGTGTACGTAGTCATGAAATATTAAGGGATTTGACAAAGAAGGCAAAGATGGCCTTTTAGAAGAAAAGATATGTTTGAATTTGAGAATATTTGTGTTTGAAGCATGAATACCATCAAATAGTTTTTCCCTAAATTAAATATCAACTTCTAGAATTTTAATTAGTAATTTAGTTTTGAAAATATTCCCTAGGTTTTGGGTGGTAATTTTTGTACTTTTAGTCAATTTTAAAATATAATTTGGGGAATCAGGCAATTATCTTCAGTTCCCCTATATCCGGTATTTAAGGGATATTTTGTAACACTTTAAGATAAATTAGTTTAAAACATTGGTGGAAAAAAAATTGAACTGGTAAATTGATTATATTTAAATGCATTTTTTAACAAAGAAATTCGTCAAACTGATCTCTGAAACCACTTAAATTACCCAAAGTTACATTAGAATTAAAAATTAAAAACATTTAATAAGCATATCTAAGAAGGTTCATGGAAAAATGTAGGTTAATTTTCAATTGCTATATTTATTTGTTAAACTTTCAGAATAACATAGTTCTCAAACAGTTTGGAACTGGCAGTACAAATATCTTGTTGTTTATGGGTTTTATGCTTTAAAATCCTTCATTTTAATTATTTAACTAAGCATGTTTATGTTTTAAGAACCCTATGTTATTTAAAAGTTGATGACACTGTTTTGTCTTCTTTTTCTTTTTTTCACCAACAACATTGCCATATGCCCTCTTATAATCAAATTTTAAGTAAAAATAAGTAAGACTAAATCTAAGGACCCAATATAAGTCAAACTGTGTTTCCTCTGAAGAAATTATTCTAAAATATTCTGTAAGATTGGATTACTTGCATTACTTAGTAAGCAAGAACAGACCACACTAACAGGCAGGCAGGAGTTTTTTTTTTTATTATTTAATGAATTTTTATTGAGGGCACAGTACAGGCTAAAAAAAAAAAAAAGGCTAGGGATAAGAGATAAATTGTCCTGCCCACCAGGGTTATTCAGTCTTGAAAAGATAAGAACTACTTTTTTAGTACTTATAAAGTCCTGTGTAATCAGCCTGACTATACAATTGGGCTTGAAGAAAAAAGAAGAGGCCAGAGCGAACCTGGAGAGGAAGTGACATTTGGACTGATGATGAAGAATATAATGAATAGAGAAAGCAGCAAACAGAGAGCAGGAAGTCCAGGCCTAACCCAGCCCTCCTGAAGCCTTCAGAATCTAGAAGTGCCCAACTTTCTGTAGGCCTCAGTCCAATCACCTGAAAAATGAGAGATTGGAGCTGTCAAACCTCTACCATCTCTTCAAATTCTAAAAATTCATTAACTCTTTTTTTAAACCACAGTCAAGTTGGAAAAGCAAAGTGTTTGCAAATTTGTCCAACACAATTAGATGAGCACATTTCTAGAAACCAGAACTTCTTGGTGAGAATACTTTATTAAAATTCTCACATTTTTGTGCAATCATCTCTTTAAGAAAGATGAGATACCTGATGTTTCCTTCCTGAATCCCCTTATAGAGGGACAGTACAGTGAGAAACTGTTAATTGGTTTATAAGCATTGTGTTCAAAATGGGTTGAATGCCTGGCAGAAAGAGTTATGAATAATTCCTTATATAGGAAAAATATAAAAGCAAAACAGAAGATCTTTGAAGTCCTTTAGGTGTCTTCTCAGGGGAAAAAAGTTAGAACTGATCCTGAGCAGAAGTTTATAAATAGGATCCCAACAGCAGTCGGAAATCTGTGCAAAAGACGAAAGAAGATGTGTTTCTCTTTTTTGTCAGTGGGAAATAGTTAGAGAAGATATCTTAAAGTAAAAAATTAAACCCTGCTGAGGAGGACCAAGCACTCAAGAATTTTGATGTCAAATAAGCAAGAGTCAGCTTCAACCACCTGGGGTCGTTTTGAGACTAAATTAAGGAAGATGAATACAAAAAAAAAAGAGTGAAAGGACAAAGAATCCTTTTAAATGCAGACTTAATTTATGGATTGCTCTATTTACAGAGATGCATTAAGAAGTAAAATAAAGTTAGTGTTTGATGGAAATGAAGGAATTTATGCTTATTTAATAAACACTTAATTTTTATAGAATTTGTCATTTACTAATCTAATACATAGAACCAGGGTAAAAGTTAGATACATCTACTCCACTAGTGGTAGAAGCACGCCTTTTACTTAAGGCCTGACCTGTAAAAGGTGAACAGTCATACTATACTGAAGAGGGATTTTGAATCCTTAACTTTGCTTTGGACAGAGTTGATCATAAATATGCTCAGAATCATAAACACACTCACATGAGTGTTCTGAAGTGGTAACTCCCAAGCACAGAGACTATTCACGATCAATTATAATGTCAACATGTAGCAAAAGTGGACAAATACCATGTTATCTTTGGTATAAAATATGAAGTCAAAGAGTGAGAGGTGTTGTGAAAAACCAACACTAGATTGGGAGTTCTGGCTTCTTAACCCAACTTTCTATCACCTGCTAGCTGTAATTTACCACTATATTGTAACAGCTCCAAGGGCAGGACCAAGTTTTATTTTTCTGTTTCTCGCACATAGCAAGGTACCGTGAACATTACAGTGATTTCAAAGTGGAAAGGATAGTGGATCTGTGTGTCTGCAGTATAAAGTACCTGGGTGGATGTTTGAATACTATGCTGAGAAGATGATCCTGGGCAGAAAGAATGTGAATGAATGAATGTGATAATTCATTCATATAAATGAATAAATGAATAGATGAATGAGGTGTTGAGCAAGTCAATTATCTTCACTTCTGCTAAATAACCCATTTATTAGTGAATCTCTCTGATGCTTGTCTACTTGATTTCTTTATGATGCTTGATTTTGTAAATTCTTTAACATTTTTATCCTACTGGGTCAGTTTTTGAGCTTTAACTACCCTGGTATGCTCTAAGTCCATTATCAACCAAGTAGTATCAGTCATCATCAGCAAAATTACTTTGTCATCTGTAAATCTTTAAATCCTCCCTCACATTCACTCACCAAGATGGCTGCTTTATCTCTACAGTGTCTCAGCAATCTGCTTCTCCATTTATTTCTCACTGTAATTACCTAAGTTTAGATATTATCTTTGTAACTGGTCTCCCTGCCTTAACAAACTGACCCATGTGTCTTCTCAGCATCATATTCAGACTTCCAATGAGGCATTTTATACAGAAACCACATGGATCAGCCACCATTTTGAAATTCCTAGGTCTTACTACTGCTTTTCTAGTTGTTTTAAATAATATCTTACATCCTGTTCTCCATCCCCAGGCCCTCCACACCAAAGTTTTACTCCTGTCCAGACCTTTACTCAAAAACTTCTTCCTCCTCCTCGAATGCTCTCTCTTTCACTTGGCAGAATGTTTCACTTCTTTCTCTGAGCTCCCACAGTAATATTTAGCGCGATTTAAATGAGCTGAAGGACAAGGTGAAGTAAAGTCTTAGTCATGTTTGAATCCCCTATACCTAACACAGTGACTATTCAATAAACATTTTCTGATCATCATTATATCAATACCTTGACAGATACAGCATTCCATGACAGGTAGTGGTAGTACTTTATAAAATAATTGCCTGCTAGTATCACATGGCTTTTCTTTACCATCCAAGGAGATACACCATGGGAGAAAGGTGACATAGTCTACAGATATTTGCCTAAAAGTTTTAATGAGAAAGCTTAGGGGAGAATCCTTGTCTCTAAGGCACCATTTCCTGACAAGGCACCATACACTTCATAGCTATGTGGAAGCGCCCATTCCTCTCATTCATTCTCAGAAAAGCATAGCCATCTTCTCCATTTTATATGAATACAGGCAAAAGACTGTACAGTGTGCCCCCATACACCATTTCCTCCTGATGTACTTGAAAAGACTGACTCATTCCGGGTGTGGATCAGGAACAGCACAAGATAAGTTGGTTACATTTTATCATACCAGAAACAAAGAAGCTATCAGAGATGACTCTGGTCATGTCTTCAATTTCTTTGGAGCCACCCTGAAGTGGTTCTCACTGACTAAATTTGGAAAGATTTGAGGAAAAAAATAAAAAAAGAGAATAGCTGTAATGGATTGAAAACATGAAGTATTTAAAAGTATGAGTTCATAAAGATAGTAAGACAAATGCTTCATCAGTCACCTTTAAATGATATTAACCAATTCATTATTTTGAAAACAGATAAATTATCAAGCATTTATCTTGATTTTCCTACATGCACTGTACTGCAGCATAACTAAAAGAGCTGATCAGAGGAAACGTCTTTTCACAGAAATATTACAGCAAATAAATTAAGAAGGAATAATAGAAGATCACCATTTTGGAGTCCCTGATGGAATACCAGATTTAGGCAATGATCATAAATGGTCACTAAAATCCAAAAAGAGGGACAAACAGATAGCTTTGGTCTCTTGGTGGAAGTACTCAAAACTATCTATGAAGTATTCCTGCCAAAACTTGAACCAGAATTTGATCAAGTCTTTAGATGTAACTTGAAGCTTACAGGAAGTACAGGGGCAGTGGAAATAAATAGTTTAAAATTAGAAGATTAAAATAAAAATATCATAGGACAAGTTACCCATTTTTCTTCCACAAATGAGTTTAGTGGAAAAAGAGAAAAGAGAAAGGGAGACTTCTTTCCTCTGTTTGAATAAAGCCACTCCACTTCCTCACTTTTACCTGGCTATCTAAAATTAATCTTCACAACTCAGCACTTAGTGTTAGGGGTCATGATCAGATTATTTACCTGTCTCTCCCAATAGACAGAGGAGGAACAATGTATTATTAATTTTGTATTACTCAGCAGCTACCAGAATGCCCAGCACATGGCACATAACATGTGCTCAATAAGTGTTTGCAGAATAAATAAGTGAATAAATTCCAAGTACCATCAAACTGCCATGTCTCTTATCTTTACGACTCCTTTTTTCATCTTAACAGCTCTGGGAGTAGAGTAAGCAATGGAAGGCAAGGTGACAAAGAAAAGCTTTTCATCTGACCACAAGAAAAGGCTTGAAAAACTTGTCATTTATCAGTGTCCTGAATACTTGCTACATGTTAGTATCACCTGGGGAAACTTTAAAAATACTTATAGTTGGTCCCATCTCCAGAAATTCTGATTCATTTGATTTTGGATGGAACACAGGTACATAAATATTTTAAGCTTCTTGAGAAGATACAAATGTGGGGCCAGGATGAAGAACTGTTCTGTACTTGTTTTTAATGTATTTCTATCCCACCCAGTCTCCCAAACTCTAACCTCCTGTAAGTACAGCGTTCATTGTTATATCCTCAGAATCTAGTCCAGAGCCTGGTTTATAGTGTTAACTATATATCTGTGTGTGTATGTGTACATATGCATAGTCATTTCATATGCATACTTTGTTCATGTGAATTAATATGAAAGCATTTTGTCAAGAGAACGTCTTCACTTTGGTGCTCCTCAGAAGTAAATGACACAGGTCATGAAGTCAACAGAAAGAAAAATGGGTTTTTCATAACAATTCAAAGTATGTTATGGTGGTTCGATATATGTGAAAAAGCTAGTTCCTAATATTAGAGTAGAGCCAACCATGGTTGGCAGAATAAAAGTTCTGTTATCTTTGTTTTACTAAGGAAACACATACAGATCCAGAAGTCTATCAATGCACGTGCCATCAAAGTGGTTGTCGTTTCTCAGTGTGCCAAAACCAAACATGTCTATATTCCTGAAAATACTAGAGTAAGCAAAAACTGGCCCAGTATTGCTTTCACTCCTTTTTGCCAGATGGTTCCTATTTGATAGTAAAAAGGATCTGAGAAATACCTTAAATCAGATGGATTAGTCAAGACCTGTGATTTTCTTTATTTCTTACTATAGAAAGTTTCAAACATATACAGAAGTCAAGAGATTAGTGTAATGAATATCATGCACACATCATCCAACTTAAACAATCATCAGCTCAAAACAACTTTGTTTTATCTATTGTCCCATTCCAGATTATTCTGAACCAAATCAAGACATATCATCTTTTCTATTAAGTATCTCAGCATAACTAAAGGTTAGGATTTCTTTATTTAAACAAAACCATAATACTATCATCACACCTACAAACCTTAAAAATAATTTCTTAATATCATCAAAAATCCAGTTAGTAGTCATATTTTTCAAAAATATTTTTATTTATATACTGTTCAAATATAGATCCAAATAAGATTCATGAGTTAATCGTGGAGCTAAACTATATATTAGTGTGACTGTAGCATAGACTACAAGACGTTTTCAGAGGCAAGGTAAGAAATGAAAGCACATTCCTATCAGGAAAGGCATGGTAAGCTGTGTGAAGGAGTTTGGGCATTATCCTGAAAGCAATGAGAAGACTTTGAAATATTTTAAAGATTGAGAGGTCTGAGTATACTTAAGAGGAGAAGAAATTGAGCGATGTTAAGGGAGCTGAAGAAGAAGTCACATATTGAATTATGGGTTTCTGAGTTTGCAAACTTCTGGCCTGACTTTTTAAATTTTCTGTGAGAACTGAACTTGGAGGTCTTGTAAGGTCATGAGGAAAGCAACTTTCAAATTTGGATAACTATCACTAGTGTGGGTCCATGAGGAGAGAACAAAACAGAAACTTTAGTATTGCTAAATAGAGCTGCTTCAACTCAAAAGAAAGAGAAAAAAAACATTTTGCATAACTCGCCTTCTATGCTGGCAAGGCGAGTTTATCTGGGAAGTAAAGGAGCAAAATCAAGGAATAAATGAGCATACAATTAGGTGAAGTCACCCCCCCACCTTTTATTTCTCAGAAAACATACGTAATAAAAGACAAATATGTTAAAAAATTATTGAAATGATTTTCATAAAATCATTATAAATGAAAGTCATAAATGAAAGCTATAAATGAAAGTCATGCATATAACAAAATAACTCGGAGAGTCAAGAAATTAAATCTGGTACATTTAAACAAGAAGAATAGGGAGATTTTTATAATAGTAAAAGTCATGTTTGATTCGAAAGCCAAATCAGTAAACAAGACAAGAGTACATATATAATTCACAATAAAGATTTGTCACCCAACAAATAAAGCAAAAATGGAAGAGAAACACTTGAAGAATAAAGTAGACATCAGAAAAGTGGGTGATTTTTATTGATATTTTTTAATCTATGGCTCATCAAGTAATCCCAAAATGGTAAGAATTTATAAGCTGGATTATATGTATAAAATATAATTCATATGGTAAGGCATTTTAGATGTATATGAATGTACTAAACTCTACACCCTGAAAATAGAATATATACTATGTTTTCAAATTCTTCTGTATATATATTCAAAATTTGCTCTATAGTAGGCTCCAATTATAACTTCAGTGAATTCCACAATTTACAATTAATATATACCTTGTTTTCTGATGACAACATCAAATAAAAATAAGATCCCCCTCAAAAACATCTTCAAATAAAAATCTGGAATCTAAGGAAAAGCAAAAACAAAAATATAGAATGTTTAAAATATAATGATTAAAAAACACTAAAAAAACATAATCTATGATGTAGGTCAAAGTTGTCACTACAGGAAAATTTATAGTCTTAAGTACACATCAAAATAAGAAAATATAAATTAAATGAATTAGTGAACTAAAGAAACTAAAGATAAAATAAGTGAAATAAATCTAATTAAACAGAAGGGAAAAACTAATAAAGAGAGAAATTAATGACATTTAGAAGGGACAAATACAGTATAATTAATATACAAATCCTGCATGTGATTCTTTAAAAGAAATGTTAAAATAGATAAACTACTTAATAAACTAGTTAAGAAACAAAAGGAGAAATTATAAAGTTAGAGATATAAATAGGAGAAATAATTAAAGAGAAAATTAAAATAATTCTCAGTTTTCAATTCTATGTTCATAAATTTGAAAATTTAGGACAATTTTCTTTAAAAGGAATATTAAATACAAACAGCTCAACTGTAGTAGATGGAATTGAGAAAGTTGTAAAATGTCATGCTTATATGATTTCAAAGGTACTACCAACCAAATTTCTGTGTAATAAATATTTCTACTATTATTTAAACTGATCCAGAACTTCTGAAGATTAGACAAAACTTTAAAACTCCAAGCTTTTTAAAAAATATTCAACATATCATTGTAATGAAATCTGATAAAGATATAACCACAAAACAAACAAATAAAACCTAGGGGCCATGCGTCCCTGGTGGCGTGGTGGTTGGGAGTCTGCCTGCCAATGCGGGGGATTTGGATTCGTGCCCCAGTCTGGGAGGATCCTGCATGCCACGGAGCGGTTGGGCCCATGAGCCATGGCCGCTAGGCCTGCACATCCGGAACCTGTGCTCCACAACAGGAGAGGCCACAACAGTGAGAGGCCCGCGTACCGCAAAAAAATAAATAAATAAATAAATAAATAAAATAAAAAAATAAAAAACCTAGGGGCCAATCCTCCTTATGACTGTTAATGCAAAAATTCTATACTATAACCCCAAATGAATAAAAGGCCCAAATACTTTATTCTTGGATAGGCAAACTCAACATTGCAAAGATGGCAATTCTCCCATATTCATTTCTAAGTCCAACATAAGACTCTTCCCCTCCAAAAGCAAACAAACAATAAAACTGCAAACATTATTTTCGGACTTGAAAGG